>NC_072420.2:30674184-30977214 GCF_028858775.2 Pan troglodytes
CTGAATTGATGTAGAATATATAGAGAGAAAGACACAGCTCCTTCCCTCAAGAATTCAGAGTCTAGACAGATGATGTAAGGAAAGTAACAACTACAATTCAGTGTGATAAGTACTAGCATGGAGGTTGCCCCATCTCTCCTAGAGCTCAAAGAGGCCTGAGTGAATCAGGATCCAGTCATTGCAGGAGAGTCATTGGAGAGTCACTTGAGAGGTGGCAGGAGTGGTCAGCAAACCCTTCAGGGAGGTGAAGCATTAGTGTGTGTGTGTTGGGAGCCTGCAGAACAGAGAATAAATCAGCAAAACAGAGGGCAGGTGCTTAAGGTTAGAGAAAATCCAACAGTCGGTGGTTGTTTTGTACCGCTGGTTGTAGGTTGCACATGAGGAATAGTGAGAGGTAGGGCTGGGTAGTTACAAAGTGGATTGATGAAGAAGGGCCTTGTATTAGTCAGGGTTCTCTAGAGGGACAGAACTAATTGGATATATGTATATATGAGATGGAGTTTATTAAGGAGAATTGACTCTCATGATCATAAGGTAAAGTCCCACGAGAGACCATCTGCAAGTTGAGGAACGAGGAAGCCAGTGGTGGATCAGCCCAAGTCCCAAAACCTCAAAAGTAGGGAAGCCAACAGTACAGCCTTCAATCTGTAGTCAAAGGCCCAAGAGCCCCTGGAAAACCACTGGTATCAGTCCAAGAGTCCAAAAGCTGAAGAAATTGGAGTCTGATGTTCAAGGGCAGGAAGCATCCA
Organism: Pan troglodytes; assembly: GCF_028858775.2. Taxonomy (NCBI): domain Eukaryota; kingdom Metazoa; phylum Chordata; class Mammalia; order Primates; family Hominidae; genus Pan; species Pan troglodytes. The sequence continues at coordinate 30,674,934 of NC_072420.2, forward strand.
GCATGGGAGAAGGATGAAGGCCAGAAGACTCAGCAAGTCTGTTCTTCTGTCTTCTCCTGCCTGCTTTATTCTAGCTGCACTGGCAGCTGATTAGATGGTGCCCACCCAGACCAAGGATAGGTCTGCCTTTCCTAGTTCGCTGACTCAAATGTTAATCTCCTTTGGCGACACCCACACAGACATGCCCAGAAACAATACTTTGCATCCTTCAATCCAATGAAGTTGACATTCAGTATCAACCATCACAGGCCTTATAAACACACTGCTAAACTATGTGCACTTTAGCCTGAAAGCAATGAGACGCAATTAAAAGATTTTAATCGGTGGGATGGCCTGATTAGGTTCTCTTTGCCAAAAATTGATGAGTGCCCCCTGGGTCCACTTCTGTTTGAGTATATGGATACTGCAACATATTCACCTGTTTAACTTGGCTATTTCCCCTTCTCCTGACAGATGGTAAATTCCTTGAAGGCAGTCATCTGGCTTTCTATTCCCAACATCTGTCATAATATCTAGAAGTAGCCATTTAATATGTTTAGAATGAACAAATGAATGGAAAAGACTGCAAGCAAATATTCAATTAAGATGCTTTTTCCTCCTTAATCCATGAGAATTGATACGGATCTAATAGTGGTGGTGGCAGGGGGCACAGAAAAGGGATGGGTTCAACAGATATTTAAGTAAGAATATTGACAAGCCTTGGAGTTAGAGGCTAACTTGGAGGCAAAAAGAACTAATCTAGAATGACCTTGAGATTTCAAGTGTGGTCAACTCAGTGGAGTGAAAACCCAGTGGAGTGAAAACTCAGTGGAGTGAAAACCCCTGGGAGTGAAAACCCAGGGGTAGGTTCACAGATGAAGAGAATGAGTGTATTTCTGGGCATGTCTAGTTCAAGGAACCTGCGGATCAAATGAAGGAATGTCTAGGAGGCATGTGGATAGGGAGATCTCGTCAAAATCCATGAGAATCACACCTTTTAACTCACAGTTCATTGCACTTTCCCCCTTTGTAATGCCTTTTTGAAAGAAAAAACCAGGCAAACAATAACTACAAGAATATTAAAGCAATTTGTACATAAAGATTTTTTAATGGTTACAAAATCAAAAGGGATATTTTTCTTGACCATGTGTCTGGAATGCCCTTAGCCCATCCATGTCTCTCGAAAAGATCCAAGTTGAACAGTAACTCCTCCAAGAAATCTTGCCACACCCTCCCAGATGTAATGAACATTCACGTAGCAGTTGATTTTACTTTGTCTATAGCACTTGTTGCAGTGTATTCAGGACTTCATATTGGTCTTCCTTTAATACATGCAGGACAGTGTCATCATTAGTATGGATTTTGGAATCAGACGTATAAAATTTTGAAATTTCAGCTTTGCCACTTAGCTGAATGATCTGGGGAAAGCAGTTTACCTTCTCTTAGCCTCGGGTTTTCACATACGTGAAATTCAGAGGACAGTAGATAATGTGAAGTTTTGAAGGCTTCCACTGACTTCTCATCATACTCAGTGTAGCATTTTCATCTCCTCTCCTTGTTTCCTTTGCTCCAGCCACACTGACCTCTGTGTTGTCCCTGAAATAACCAAGGCACGTACTTTCTACCCAGAGTGCCCTTCCCCCAACTATCTGCATGGCTATCTCCCTCGCTTTTTTCCAAATATTTTCACAAAACTGATATTCTATCCTATAGCTACAATAGAGAAGAAAATGCTGCTGAGTCTAATATGGAACACCTGCATGCATATTGACAAAGGCTGGAAGGAAATACACTCCAAAGGGAAGTTGTATCAGTGAGGTGAATTATGTGCAAACTGTTCTCCTGATACATTATTGCTTTTGATGTAGTTTTGACATTTGAAATGCAATTAAAAACTCAATTTCTTGTGAGCTTTTTCCCTGGGTACCCTAGGTAAAATTTCAGTATCACACTGCAATATTTTCCTTCTCTGCTTCATTCTTTCCCCTTAGCATTCATTGCAACTTAATATGCTACATATTTTACTTATTTTTGTTTGTGTACCAAAAAGGAAAACAAGTTCTTTGAAGATGGGGAATTTTGCCTGTCTTGTTCCCTGCCATATCCCCAGTATCTAGGACAATGCCCAGAATATATAGGCACTCAAAAAATGTATTTTGAATGAATGAATTTTATATATACATTGCTTATCACAGTATCTGACATATAACACATATCTGTCACATAGTAGCTGTTAATGTTGTGAATTTCGCTAATATTTTGCAGGATCTTTAGAAGTCAGGAAATACACTGTATTCACTATCTTATGACTTCTACTACACAGGATGCCTAAGAGATAAAAGAATGAATGAACTGACCAATTCTATGTAAAGATTAGCTACTTGGGTCACTATTGGTGATGTGGTTGCTACCTCGGAATCAACACTACAGAGCTGGAGAGAGGCTGGAAGCAGAGTGGACTCAGCACAGTGGCTTTGTAAACGTGAGCAACCCCACCTCACCCCATCCAAACTCCCCTCATTTTTAGAAAGGAGCTTATTGTCAAGGGCACTTTGTAGCTCTTGCAGCCTCTGAGTCTGTGGGTTCCAAAAGGTGAGGCAAAAGGCAAAATATTTTACCCCCTTCACCTAAAAAACTCAAATTTCCTTACAATGAATGAGAAGCGGATTTAAAACAATCAGATTATACAATACTTCATATAGTCCTGTGTGCATGTGTGTGTGCACATACACACAATCTCGACCTGATAATTTTTCATGCCTTTGTCTGAGTGATTTGTAGCAAGTATGAAGGTATTTCCAAAGTGTTATTAATGACTTAGAAAGTGAGAAGTGTGTCAAAACCAAGCTTAGCTAGTTCGGTGGCAGGTGGTACCAAGAGGCAGAGTGAACTTCAAGTTGAAATTACAAAGAACCATTGATCCTGACAGTAAAGCATGCCTGCAAATGAAATTGACATGGAATGAATCTGACGTTGAAATATTACCTTAAAATCTTGAAAAGCATGGCAGAGAATTCAATTACATAACTAAGGGGAATTGGAGAAAATGAAGAAATTGGTAGCGATCTTTCCTTCAAACATGTATTTTCCTCTATAGGTCAGGCTCACTTTGCACATAATTAGTTACCCTGGTTTCTCACTTCATTGCTTAATCAATTTCAATAATGATTTAGCTTCATTATTAGAAAATTTTACATTCATGTTAAACCCAAAACAAATTCTTTCACAGGAAGAGATGTGTGAGTACTGCTGGTTTGGTGTGTGAGTACTGCTGTCCTATGACACTGTTTACTGCGGGAACATGTTGTGATGTAAAGTTAACAACAACAGCAATAAAAACAAATGTCACCACCATAGTATCTGAGTCTCTGCCTGAGTTTAAATCATGGTGCCGTTCTATAGAAGCTTATAAGCAAGTTACTTAACCTTTCTGAAATGCAATAGTGTTATCCCCAGTGGCTCTGTGACAATTAAATGTGTCATATATATGAAGTGCCCAGCCCAAAAACCTAGCACAAAATTGCGGTTTAATCCAGATCCCCTCTATCTGTGGATCCTGAAAATTATTTTTCAACATTCTAGCATGTCTTACTTTTTTCAGAGAGAAAGAAGACACTCATTAAAACCTCATGATGTATTCCAAGCCCACACCTTAACAGTCTAAACTGAAAAATAATTTTAGTAAAGTCAAAAACTACTCTGTAAAAGGCCAAGGTGAACTACAAATTGAGTTAATAAAATATGTTCTTATATTTCCTGTTTATTATTGCAATTTTCTTACAGTTATGTAGTTTCTTTTCTTTGAAACATTACTATGAATGCAGTACTTAGAAAATTACACAGAATGCTTGAAACTGAAATTTACACGGAAAAGTAATGTTTAAGATTGGAAAAATATGTTTCAGTATATTAATATCCATATTATAATGTTGTAAGAATGAAATGAGATTATTTATGCAATGTCATACACCCTTGGGCACAGAATAGACACTAAATAAAAGATAGCTTATTTTTGTTATTTTTGCTATTACAACTCAAAGTGGGAGCCAGAGAATAACCTGTTTCTGTAAAAAAAAATTTAAGAAGCAGCAGCATTAGTAAGGAAAGCTAATAACCTAGATTAATGCATCAAGAAGTCTATGTAGCAAGTCATTTAATATCCTTATATTTACTTTAAAAATAGAGGATAACGCCTTCTAAATTTCCATCCATATACATTTAACTGAAAGGGGCTTGGAGGGAGGGAAAGAAAGATAATAATCGATAATAAAAGAGTCTATTTAATAAAAACAGTGCAATAGCTACAGCAACTATGTAGAGACAAAGCAACAAACAGTTCTCTTGATAGTAATTCATCTTATTGTGACTAAATCTCTTGTAGTAATTCATCTTATTGTGACTAAATCTCTTGGAAGAACTCTGTCTCCACTTCAGAAAGCCAAAGTGGATTATGATTTCAAGTCTTAAATATCACTGGGTTTAATACACATAAACCCAACGTTCCTGGTTTGCAGCCTTGTAAAATAAATAGGTATAATTGCAGGCAGTGGCATACTAAAAGGAGGATAACACTTCTGTATTCACAGAGATTTGTTTACTGATGACATGAAACATATATGAATATATCTTATATGTAACATTATAGATACATACACACACAGATTCTACAAACTAAGCTGGTATTAGACATCACAGTCTCAATTCTCTCCAGAAAAAGTAATGACGTTTATGTGTTCTTCTCGAAATCAACATGCTTCTGATGTTTTCTCATTATGTTCAAACTCATCAAGATTTAGGACATTTCGTTTTCAGTATATCACTTGGCTTGCTTGCGCTTGCACACCTAAATACTTTCCAAATGAAGACTGGATTTTAACATAAGATAGGAAGAAATTTTTTTTGGTGATTTGCCATTTATTTTTCACAAAAGACAGGCACCGCAAAACAGACAAATGTTAAAATATGCTTTTTACTCTAATTTGATGAGGTATGAAGCCCTGTGACTGAAATTGAGAGAAATGAATAATTAAGCATGTCTCACTTCTTGGTCAGGTTTGCACATTGGTATTTACTGTTTCTGCTGCTATTTTACTACAGCATTAGGGAGAAAGGAATGCCAATCTCTGCATCACTGACATTTTAAACATAACAATTTATGCTGTGCCTTTATTTTTATTCAGATGTTAGGAGAACGATCATAGGAAATGACACAATTTAATCCCACAGTGATTTGCTGTAAGCCTACTATGGTGCAAAGCATTTACATTGAAATGTTCCCTTCCTCAATCTAAAACTCTTCAAATGCTTTCCATTGAACTGAGTATAAAACCCTATTGGTCTGTCATTTTTGAGGACAGTGGTCTCTAAGCATTTTTTTCTAACTTGCCCCCAAAATAATTGTAAAAACCTAGGTCCTACCCCCACATATTTTAAGCCAGTATTTACATTTTTTCACTGTATAGTTGAAATGTTCTCAAAATACATAGTTTCTGATGTATTTCATCTTATATATGTGATTTATATATTTTAGTTAAATCAGTGAAACCAAAGACATGTTTTTCACTTTTTAACATGTCTTCCTTGTCAAATCATTCAGACAAAACAGACCTAATTTCTGTTAAAAAATAAAATATATGATTTCTTTAAAACACACACACTTTAATATGCCCCCCTGACTAAGAGATTATTTTTAATTCAAACTCTGCATTATATAGAGAAAGATGAACTAATAGATGAGTGGATAAATAGATAGATTAATGGATAGATGATAGATAAATGGTGATGGTTTAGTCACAAACTTGATATGTGAACCTGGTTATATAATTTATTCTCACCCCTAAATTCTCTCAACTCAAAAATGGGCATAATGTTGACAGGAGTTACTACTTAGAATTACTAAGAAAATTTTTAAAATCCAAATTTATTTATGAATCTCAAATAATTACATGCAAATGAAGTAATAGTAACATTAATAATGGCAGTTAACTTTTCTTAAGTATTAACCACATTCTCAAGCACTGTACTAATCGCTTTTCATATACAAGCTCAACTAATCTTTTCAAAAGCCCAGTGAAGTAGACATAACCAATCTCATTTTACAGACAAGAAAATTGATGCTAAGAGAGGCTGTGCAATTTTCCCAGTTCTTACACATACTTAGATATGAAGCGGAGATTTAAAGGTATAGAATGTTCATAATCAGGCTCTTGAATATTTCAATATTCACCAGTATATGTTATATCTCCTTTATCTAAATTGAAAACCTTTAAATGCAACGACCAATTCTCATCTATTTCTGGCATATTTCATAGCACATAATAATGTGAAATGTGTGTGTGTCAATATTTATTTACCAAGCATACTATGCTCTGGTAACTAACAGAAAAATAAGCAAAGCAAATAAATAAATGTTCAGAAACAATGCATATATCACATTATTAAATTGGTATATTACAGAAAACCTAACTGAAATGATTGTGGAAAATACCTGATATACCAACTAAGTTGCACACTTATGTTATCTTTATTATTTTATTGTTTTGTCAAGAGATATTTCAGCCCCAATTGTACCCAGCCTCTGTCTAGGTCAGCATTCTGGCAGAGAGCAGATGGCATATTCATAGAAGGTGACTGTAAGAGTATTTGGAGAAGGTGATAAGTGTACAACAGGCGAAGGGGAAGGCAAGGGATATAACTGAGAGTTAGCAACAGCTCTAAGCTACCAGCAATGTACCAATCCTAGGGGTAAAGGGTCAAGAAGAAGAGGCACTGAGACATCTGCAGCTTTAGGAGAGAGGCACCCAAAATGAGCTAAGACCCTTGGAGGAGGAACTCAGCCACAACATCTCACATGAAATCAATAGAAAGGGAGTCAAGGAACTCAAAGCCACAAGCTGTTCCTGTCTTCCAAGCTGATGTTGTCTTGCACTGGCCAAAAGCAATATGAAGCCTGAAGGCAAGAGAAACTTTTGATGCAACTCCTAAAAGTCCACGGATGTAAGAGGCTGGTGAAGAGTGGATCTGGAGGGGCAAACAGAGAATATCCATCATAGTCACTGCAGAAAAGTGTCTCTTGTTGGAGGAAGCATGGTTTGAGTGATTTCAGATTAGTGGCTATGCACACAGAGGATGTATTCCAGGCTCTCTGCAAGAAGTATTACAGCAATCTGTAAGTAGAGTGAATCTCAGGGCGGTTCATAAACACACACCTACATAACTTGTTCAGGATAGGTTATACTTTCTTGAGGTTGGGAATATGGGAAACATATTCAAGGCTTTCTTTGTCTTAACTCTTCGCTGAGCAAAGGTAGCACTCCATAAATGACTTACAGGAGAACCAAGAGTTTGCTAGAACAGAGTTTGCTGTCTATCTAGCTACACAGAGTAGATTTAATTATAGAAACAGCCATTTGATTCATTATTAAAACCATATTTTTAAATGACTTCTGTACTTTTACAAAGCATGAGGTTGAATAAACCTACATAGTGGTTTGCAGAGGTTTAATGTGCTAAAAACAATCCCTTTTAAGGGGCCAACGTGCTTCAGGATCATACTTATTTTAAAAATTGATATTAAACAGTGAGGACCCTTTTGTTCCTCCATTTCTTTTATTTGTAAATAAACCAATTAAGTTTTGAATCATTTCTGGCTGACATTCTTTGATTCCCTGTGTTCTTTGACAAGGAATGGGAGCAGGGGAGAGGTTCAGAAAAACCATTACAGGAACAAGGACTGAGGCAGAATAGAAGAAGAATCAATGAAGATTTAGGCAAAGAGAAATATTTTGAATGTTTTTTTCCCCAGAAATTGCCTACTCTGCTTCTTTGCTCACAGTCTCTCAGGGGATAATAAGAACATTCTACTTCATTTCTCTATTTCTTCAAAGAGAAGTTTTAAATTTTATCTTTGGGGGAGATAGCTATTGGTTAAATAACTAGTTCTACATTGTAAATTTAACTTGAGGAATAGTTTCATTTTCCCATTATTAGAAAGGGCTACTATATGTACACACACAGTCTAACAAAAGGTATTAATAAAGAGCTAAATTGTCACTGAGCACACATGCCTTTTGACCTTTGGACGTCTGCATATGCTGTTCCCCTAGTTGGAGTCTTTTCCTTTTTCTTGAAGTCAGTTTCTAGGAATGACTTCTTTTACAGATATAAACTCACAAACTTCTTACCCTGCAAAAGTTTCTTTGACTTTCTTTAACCTTGTCGGGTTTTCCCATTACAGGAGTTCATAGAACCATGACCCTCTCATTAATAATATTTGTCGTAGCTTAGAATTAAATATGTATTTGTGTGATCATTTAAATCACATCTGTGTGCCTTTCCTACAGCGTGAGCTCCATGAAAACAGACAGTCTATCCTGCTCATTCATATGTATCCAGTGGCCTGCCTATAGCAGATACTCATGAAGCTTGGAGAGCCATTGAGTGAAGTGCATTTGTATACATGATTTTGTAACTTGCTGTAGTGTCTGTTTTGTGTTTCAGATGGACATGTTTTCAGAAGAGGCACCATACACACTGGGCAAGGGAAGTGTTATCAAAAGTGTTTTGCCATGAGTCCTCCTGATTCATGGCAAAACACTAACGTGGTATGTGGCTTCCGTTCATACCATCTGAGAATAGATGATTGATGGTTTTATTTATTTTCTTCTGGAGCAGGATTTCCAAAGCATCTACACTAAACCTGCACTAGGTTTGTGTTCATAATCTCCAACCTAAAATTCAACCTCAGCACTGTTGGCATTCTGGGCTGGTTAGTTCCCTGTTGTGGAGGCTACCCTGTGCATTGCATGATGTCTAGTAGCACTCCTGACCTCTAACCACTAGATGCCAGTAGCAGCTTCCACCACTCCCACAGTAGAAACAAACAGAAATGTCCTCAGACATTGCGAAATGTCCCCTGGAAGAAAAAAAAAAATGACTCGCAGTTGCATACAACTGTTCTAGAGGAGTTCCTTGACAGATTCAAATCAATATATAAGTGTAATGGAAAGGGTGCTGTTGAAATACTAGTGCAAGGTCTTTCCAATGTATTTCACAGTAGAAAAGACCAGTTCAGCATGTTAGTCCTCATTGCAAGGCCCACTAAGATTATTAATTCAAATTGTTGCCATTCTTAATGGTTTTACTCATGGTTAAAAAAGTATCTTAATCCGTAATCATTCTGTAGTAAAAGTTGAGTTTTCATAAATCAAATAAACAAAAAAATACACCAGACTTATAACATCTAGAATTTCACTCAGGTTCCCTTCGTTTTTAATTAAGTCTTTTGAATTTGGTTCTCAAGTAAAAGTTTCAAGAAAAAGTTGAGTTTTCACGAATCAAATAAATAAATAAAAATATAGGCCAGACTTCTAACATCTAAAATTTCACTCAGGTTCCCTTTGTTTTTAATTAAGTCTTTTGAATTTGGTTTTGTTTCTCTGCACATAAGCTCACTTTAATATTGCTATACAAATTAACGTATGCTAAAACTTGACAAATAGAATTGGACAAGGTTCTAGAGGAAATTTAGTTGTAGTAAACTGAAAATTTTGGTTTAAAAATTACCATTGACAATACACTTCTTGCATTTCCTAGGTACTAGGTGCTCATTACTTTAAGACAGTCTAAGAATAATTTTGCAGGTAAGTAGATTTACCTTTGCTTTTGATAGCATCCTAAAGTAGTCCTTCTGGGTGATACTATTGTTTTGTAAATAAAGGTAGATGAAAGAAAGGATTAGCAATTATCCCAATCTAGATTATGCAAGCTACTAAGTTGGACAATGTGTTCACAAGATGCCTTTTTCCGCTCTTGGGTTACATGCAAGATCACCATTAATCTGATTTTGTTCATAAACTCTGACTTCAATTTCTACATCAATAAAATGGTTATATTAGATATAACTACCTTCTACTTTGGAGTAACAGTGAAGATATGGTATATAAACCTGTGTATCAAATAAATGACTTATGTCCAATAAAGAATATCTGAATTTTTAAGTAAATCAATAAAACCATTAACATCTTTATTTTTAAAATAAGTTTTCTATATATTTGTTTATTTCTTCAATAAATGCCAAACACTGTTAAAAAATAATTTCTGTGGGTAGAAGAAAACTGATTTTATAATTATCTTAAAACTGCATACCTTTCTATTCTTCATAGCCTTTAATAATTAAATGTACATATTCTTTGTCATTATACAGAAATGATTTATTATTTAACAGCATTGCATGGACACTACAAATCTCAGAAAGAAGCAATCTTAGAAGAAAAATTATGATCTATATTGGAAGCAACCTAAATGAACTTTTCATTTTTCTTTACTTTCGACTAATTTTCTTAATTCTTGTATGCCAAAAGTTATACTTACTTAAATGATCATTTAAAAATAAATGAAAACAGTTACTTCGCTTAAAAATGACTAAAGTTCAAACTTACAGCTTTTGCTGTTGTATTCCTCGGCCCTTTTACACTTCATTTTCTTTATTGGGTCATGCATTTGTATGCTTCTAAATAAGTTACTTTTTTTAGCAGACTTTTGAGATAAGATACAGACAGAATTGCAGAACCTGTTTTATTTCCTCAGGAAGAATCTCAGATGGGAGTGGTGCATAAGACCAGACTGCAGAACCTAAAATGGTTTTCTCAAGTCTACACTAGCTAGAAAGCAATCACCCTTCTTCTTTCTTTTTATTTGACCTGAAAGGACTTGTGCACTGATTTACACAATTCTATGCCATTTGTGTGTGTTTATGTGTATGTGTACGTGTTATGCAAAAATGAGTCTTTCCACAGGGAATTTTGCTGTATTTCCTTTTGACTAAGTATGAATTATGCTGTAGATAGATTTATGAAATATAATGCTAATTTGGATGGTCACATATTGACTTGTAGGGTGATACTGTCCTCCTTCAAAAGGCCCTAGAGAAGTTCTTTTTTCTCTTCTGCATATTACTTTTCAGTCGAAATGTCAGTTGCAAGCTTTTCTCAGGCAGCTATAAAGGAGAATTTGTACTTCTGCATAATATCTAATGTGCCACATTCATATTAATGTTTGAAAGAGAGAAAACTAGAGAAAGCTAGTAAAACATTGTAATAATAAACACGAAGTAGAAGGAAGCTATCATTAACTCAATTTGTAGCTCAGCATGGCATTTTACAGATGTGACAGGAGTCTTTAATTTGAACTCAAAATAGAGAAGTGTGAGTTTGGAAATGAAATATACCATGGAGTTACAATGAGTGTTTCCTTTCTCTCAGAAAAAAAGGCAAGAAATTGAACAAAAGTTAAAGTCATCTTTTCAGGAACCTCAGACAAAGATCAAAACCTTAAACCAAACACGCCAATGTTTCAGGTTTTGTTTGCTTGTTCTTACATCTTAAGCCCATGGTAGTACTCTAAAATATGGAGTCTAAAGAAAGGTGGGCAAATTTGATGTTCAGAACACAGACTGACAAACAACGTTTAGTTATTTCCCTTCAGCCTTATGTAATCAATAGTCCCGTTAGATAAAATAGGCTTTTCTAAGAGGAGATGATTAGGATTACAGAGGAGTATCTGAAAGATTCAGAGGGGATAGAAAAGATTTAAGCTTTATTACTGACCAGACCAAGATATGCAAAGTAGACTCTAATAACAAACAAAACAACAAAAACATAGTTAAGCAAGTACCAAATACAAAATCTTAGGAAAACAAGAGTACAAAAAATTGGAAATTATTATCTGAACAGTGGGGAGATATATATTCATATATGAAAGAAGGTTAAGGCCGGGCGCGGTGGCTCATGCCTATAATCCCAGTACTTTGGGAGGCCGAGATGAGTGGATCACGAAGTCAGGAGTTCAAGACCAGCCTGGCCAACGTGGTGAAACACCATCTCTACTAAATATACAAAAATTAGCCAGGCGTGGTGGCGGGCGCCTGTAATCCCAGCTACTCAGGAGACTGAGGCAGAGAATTGCTTGAACCCGGGAGGTGGACGTTGCAGTGAGCCGAGATCATGCCACTGCACTCCAGCCTGGGCAACACAGTGAGACTGTCTCAAAAAAAAAAAAAAAAGAAAAAAAAGAAAAAGAAGGTTAGATGGAAGAAGGGTTGTGATGAAGTGATGAACAGATATATATGCAGTTATGAAGCATTGAGCTCATGACATCATGAGCTTTATTCTATGGTTACTGTAAGAAAGGTTAAGAACAACTGCTCTGAAACCCAATCACCATGGTGGGTAGACTATACTGAACACATTATTGGTTTACAGATGCTCCTATATGAGGTCAATGTGCAATTCCCAACCTACCTATCTTAGCATTTACCTGAAAGACATGGTATTTAATCTTAACGTCTCAAAAAATTTTATTCTCCCCCGACCTTTTTTGTTTTTTTCACCTTTTAGTGACTCTTGTCATTATTTAAAACTACTTGCAAGAATTTTCTGAGTAAAACATTGGCTCTGCTTCCAGGCGTCTCATCCTCTTAGAGGTGAGGTGGTCTTCTATTTAACAAGGTACCTTATTTGGGTTTCTTAATTTCATAGAAGGACCTCATTCTTACCTTCTGATGTTTAAGGATCTGGCTCTAAGCAGAAATGCACATTTAATCACAACCCCCCTTCCCTCTAACTTTCTGCTGCTCTCCTTCAGGAAAAGCTCAGACTCAAGGAGCAATCATTACGAATGATGATGAGGTGACGTGCAAGCCATCCATTTCCCTAGATACTATAAATTGAAGTCTAGATCAAACCAAACTATTTGACAGTTCCATACCAAGATGTTTTGTAGAAGTGTTCTTATTACTACGTGATGCCTTGTCATAGAGTTGTATTGAGCACTTCATAAGAAACAAATGTATGAAACACACTACTGATTTGATCGTAGGTATGCTATCTATAACATCACATTGTTTCCCCTTATCAGGATCACAGGATAAATTTCTTGCATGGTTTTTAACCTGAAAAACCTATAATTTGTTTAAGCAACCAGACCCTCCCAACTCTGAAGTTTGTTCTGTTTCCCTTCTCAATTCAGCCGCGGATACAATTTTCTCGTCCACTTTTGGCATCTATTCAGGGAAACGCACCTGCCTTAATCTTGCTTCACCTTCACCTCCATCCTCATTAATGTATTTTATCAGATTATAATATATGTATTTTTATAAGCCTTTAAAATATTTTTAGAATAAGACAAGCTATAAATATAAGAATGAATAAATGAATAGTAAATGACAGAGAGGGTGTGAATACATAAATTAAAACTTCATAGTCTGAAGGGAGAAGAAAAGGTCAAATGTTACTTTGCAAAACCCAGAAGTTGATTTGAAGAATTACTTCACATGAAACAAAAGGCAGGTCAGCCTTCAGGAAGAGTACAGCAAACTTAGCATACTCTCCAGGAATTGTTCACCGATTTTGTCTTTTTAAGTAGCATATCAATAATACATTCCACCTCACTTTTTGCATCTGATATAGGAGTGAGACTATGAATTTCAAAGTCCCAAATGGTGGGCTGCCTTCCTGATTTTTTATGACGTTCTCAAAAAGTGAGTGACAGATACCACTCTTTAGTCTTCTTCCCTTGTATGCACATGTACTTAGCCTAACCAAAGTATAACACTCACTTAAATATTTCCAGTTAAATTAGGATAATACAAATTGTAATGGCCATAGACTCTAATTATTCTAAATTGTTATGCTATATACCACTCGTTTGTAAATGTTAACTTTATTTTTTTCCAAGAGTGCTTTTAGAGATGAAGACATTTCTGCTCACTCAAGTAACTGTAGGATAAGTTAATCAGAAATACCTAGATCATAAAAAGCTAAAAAAAAAAAAAACCTTGCAAGGTATGTATAGTTTAACATATTTCTGTTAAGATTTCTTTATCGATATTTTCCCTGGATGTTAAAATTTCCCTAGATTTGAGTATTTACAATAATAATTCCTCTGGCCTCACCTCCGTTTCACATGTGCACTCTCTCATTTAAGACACATCTCAAAATTCTCTACAATGGGCACCCTGATTTAAAGAAACCACAGTGATTAGTCCAGTGCTTTTTGTACTCTAAAGCTTTCATGAATTTTGTTAGTTGATTACTACTTCTCATTCATTCAAATATAGATTTTTAACACCTTTCAAATTAGTTGTATGAGAAAAACAAAGTTGCAAGAAAACAGCACTGAGAAGAAGGTTAAGAATTGTGGCTTGCTTACTGAGACTTTATTTCAGTTAAGCTTCTGGGGCCTTAGTATTCTCAGTTATGGAATGAAAAAGTTGGACTTTAGGATCTTTAAAGGCTCTGCCTCGTGTTGAACACTATTGTTGTTAATTTATTTATGTATCTTATATAGTTTTTTGTATACATATAAGAAATTATATATATACACACATATATATTTAAGTCTATGTGCCTTCTACAGCTTGTTCAAATAGATTTCTGGGTCTGATTTCTTTCTCTTTACAATTTATTTATCATTATTATTCCAAGAAGAGTATACTGTTTAGGCTAAGCTAATAATGGACAATTATTTATAACAGTTTTGTTGTGTTTTCTATGAAATTATGTTTTTCCCTAAGGAATTTTATTTGTGATATCATACTGTCTATTTTCTCACAAATGTCCCACAGATGTAGCAAATCATCAATCCTTCGAGGTTAATTGGAGCCTGGATGATAGCATGTGTTCCCTGTTGTTCAATCTGACCGAGAGGAATATTCTCATGAGAAGCAGAACAGATATTTCAAACTCAGTTGTATGTAGCCTCAGAACATCCTAAAAGCATAACAAATTGGCATGGTCTGTGTGGGCCTGATGCCTCCCCACTCCACACCACCAGCACTCACAGACATTGCCTTGCCCAGTTATTCAAAATGCAATAATAACTTTATGTATGATTTGTCTCCAGGTAGAATAGGTAAAAGACAGAGAAAAATGCGAATTGGAATCTTATTATATAAATATGAATTTATCTATGAATACACGTATATTATATATGATATGTAGTATATATTGTACTGTGTGTAATGATATATATGTAATATATAAACTAAAGGATAATTATAATAAATAATACACAACTATATATGTATTTGTATATAGTTATATGTGAATTTATGTATACTATGTAGTATATGTTATATATTCAGTATTTTGGGCTGTAGTGTGTATAATATATGCAATAAATATGCTTAATAATATGTATATGCAATGCTTATAATATATATATAAATGGAAAAATCTGTAATAAATGCAGCCATACACACACTTATTATATTATATATTATTTATACAAATATATAAAATATGTGTTGGGCATGGTGGCTCACACCTGTAATCCCAGCACTTTGGGAGGCCAAGGCAGGTGGATCATGAGGTCAGGAGATCGAGACCACCCTGGCCAACATGGTGAAACCCCGTCTCTACTAAAAATACAAAAATTAGCCAGGGATGGTGGCATGTGCCTGTAGTCCCAGCTACTTAGGATGCTGAGGCAGGAGAATCACTTGAACCCGGGAGGTGGAGGTTGCAGTGAGCCAAGATCGCACCACTGCACTCCAGCCTGGGCGACAGAGCAAGACTCCGTCTCAAAAAAAACAAAAACAAACAAACAAACAAAAATATACATATACACACACATATACATATATATACACACATATACATATATACATATATATACGACATAGAGAGAGAGAAAGAGACAGAGACACTAGTCCTAACTCCTAGGCCACAGTTGTTCAACCTTTTGGCTTCCCTGGGCCACACTGGAAGACGATGAATTGTCTTGGGCCATACATAAAATACATTAACACTAAGGAGAGTTGATGAGCTAAGAAAAAAGTTTGGGCATAATTTTCATATCTGCCACCACAGATGAGCAAAAACATCCTCACATTCAAAGGGTTGGACATCCATGTCCTAGGCTTTCTGTTGCAAAGCCGAAAACTGAAATTTAAAAAGTTTATTGTTTTTGTTGCTTCTTTCGTTGCTGCTTTAATTTTTAAAAGCATTGCTTTAAATACCACAGCAGTATTTACAGCTTGAACCTGAGGCCTGAGATAGACATGTGATAATACAAGAACTCAGCTCCATCTTTCTTCCCCTACGAGTTGGGAAACCTGGAGTCATGGTAGGAGGACAATAAAATCCCTTAGATCTGGAGGAAACCTGTGCCCACAAGCAGGTGGGTCTCTGGGAGTGGAGGACCATAGTGTACAATTGGCCATTCAAAGTGCCACCAGGAAAGCCAGGATGAAGGCAGGATATACTTGGACAGAAAGAGCCTGAGATAACCAGCAGGACTTGAAGGTCACTTGGAGTGGGTGTTGCTGTGTGAGCCACAAATTCCACCCCAAAGAGGCGCTGGGTAAGCACCAGCTAAGTGAGAGACCAGATGGAAAATGCGCTGAGTCTTGAAGGATGAGCAGCAGCAGAGTGAGCCACATGGGGCTGCTCAGTCAGGGATTTGGGCAGTGAATGCAGTGCATTAGAGGCTGATACCCAGGACCTAGTGGAACAAGCTACACCCCAATGGACGTCCTGGAGGAATGACAGCAAATGCCTCTCCTTTCATGTCTTTTATCTCTGTAGGGAGAAGAGAGAAAATAGATTCAAAATAATTTACATTTGAAATAGAAAGCGAGGAAACTCCCACTGGGGCCACATCAAGGTCCTCACTTTGATGTGCGCCAGTTAACATTAATTACAGGGAAACAAACAAAGTTCCACACACTGGATGCTGTGGCTATAAATGTTAAATGTAATACAGCTGCACATCTTCATGCAGCATATCAGTTCATCCCAATGACAATAAAATAAAGCAGACACTGCAGAGGGGATTACAGATATGGAGATCAGCAGACGCACCCATTACCTGCTCACCACTCACTAGTCTCTGATAAAGGGTTGGATTTACTAGGAGGTTATGTGACATGGCCAAGCTAAGAACCACCGGAAGTGGAAGTACTCTCATTCCAGTGCACTTTTCACTATGGCAATCTGCAGGCAAATGTCTGCTTTAATAATCGAGAATCTACAGAATCTTATCCTTAACTAATCGTTGTTAAACTGGACAAAACACATTCATGGGAATAAAAGTGAAAAAAAACTTTCACCCACAATTCTACCATCTTAACAAAACCAATAAACTTCCCTTTTCCACATGAACTAACTAAAAGTTATCATGTATAAGCAAGAATGAACTGTATAAATTCCCAATCCAAAGTATGTAAAACCATACACTATGGTCTATATTATTTTGTGTGCATTTTTTGCTTATTTCTTCTTACGGATCATATTTAATGAATGCTTTATTTCTTAAGTAACCTCACCTCAGTTAGAATGGTTAGAATGGCTATTATCAAAAAAGACAAGAAAAGAAAATTAACAAATGCTGGCGAGGATGTGGTGAAAAGGTAACTCTTACATGCTGTTGGCAGGAATGTAAATTAGTACAATCATTATGGAAAACAGTATGTAGGTTGCTTAAAAAACTAAAAATAAAATTATCATATGCTCCAGCAATCACACTTCTAGATATATATCCAAGGGAATTGAAATAAGCATGTTGAAGAGATATCTGCACTTCAGTTCATTGCCACGTTATCCACAGTAGCCAAGATGCAGAGTAAACCTAAGTGTCCATCAGCGGATGAATGGATAAAGAAAATGTGGTAAATACACACAATGGAATACTATTCAGCCACAAAACAGAATGAAATCCTGTCATTTGCTGCAACATGAATAAACCTGGATGACATTATACTGTTATTTTCTTAACCATTCTCTCCTGTTGAACATTTAGATGATTCACAATCATTTATAAAGATTCTTTCCAACTCAGTGGACATGCATGGAAACAGCCTTAGGGTTCAAATTTTTCCTAAGAACAAAAGGAACAGCGCTACCCAGAATTCAAAAGGCAAATATTGCCTTTAGATTTGAAGAATGACTCTATCTGATTAATCCATTTTTAGGAGAAAAAGTACAGTAACATCTCATACAGTATAAACATAGCCAGTTCATCAGAATGCAACGTCTGTTTAAGGATTACTAAAGTATGTAATCCAACATTTTAGAAGTTTAAAATTTAGGAAAAAAGAAAACCTTTAAAAGTTATAATTGAGTCCTCACAATGAAAGAAAGAAAGTAAGAACACTTGATTTTTACCATCCTTTCCCCAATCTGCATTATGAAGTGTTTTTTCCCCCCTCTGGGAATTAAATATTGATTTTTAAAGGCATATTTAGACAATTTTGCTAAGAAAAGTAATCTGTGCAAATAGTTTCCTGTGACTTTTCATTTAAAGACATCAGCACTTAAAGCATCTGACAGAATGTTACAATGCTTGCATCAATATTCAACGGTAAATTATATTTAAGTACAAAAAGTATGATAGTTGAAGACCAAGATGCTAATGGATAGGAACAGCTAATGTCTGATTTTCTACAAACTCCTTGCAGAATTCTAAAGAAGACGTATGACCATCAGATTAGCAACTGTTATATAAAGCTTATTTCTTCAATGATTTTTTCAACATTAAATATTGTTGTCTTTAAGGACACTCTTAGAAAACCCTCCATGTAGCATGTTGTATGGAATGAACGAGACTTTTTCCTTTTTATTTCCCTTGACACAGTTGCAGATCTTTATGTACTACAGAGTAGGTAGAAACAGTAACAGAAGAAACCTTGACATGGGTTGAATCTTTTTAAAATATAGACTTTATTTCTTAGCACAGCTTTAGGTTTACAGAAAAACTGAGAATACAGTACCAAGTTCACATGTACTCCACATCTTCTTTCTCCTGAAATTATTACGTTAGTATGGTACAGCATTAAAATTAATAAACCAGTATTAATGAATTATTATTAAGTAAAGTCAGTCTTTATTCAGAGTCCTTGGTTTTTACCTAATGTCATTTTCTTGTTGCTGTTTCGGGATTGCATTCAGGATAGCACATTACATTTTTCTCACTAAGCCTCTTAGGCTTATCTTGGTTGTGACAGTTTTTCAGATTTTCCTTGTTTTTCATGACTTTGGTGGTTTTGGTCAATATTGGTCAGCTATTTTGCAGAATGCTACTCTGTTGGAATTTGTCTGATATTTTCTCATTATTAGAGTAGGGCTCTAGGCTTTGGGGAGGAAGACCAGATAGGTAACATACCCTTTGCATCACCTGTTATCAAGCGTGAATACTAGCAGCATAATCTACCACTGCTGATGCTAACCTGGATCCCCTGGCTCTTCTGCTGAGCAGATTTGCCTATTCTCCCTACTTATTTATTTAATCATTTATCTATATCAGTATGCACTCATGGGAGCATTTCTTTACTTTCCAGCA
This sequence comes from Pan troglodytes, assembly GCF_028858775.2. Classification (NCBI taxonomy): domain Eukaryota; kingdom Metazoa; phylum Chordata; class Mammalia; order Primates; family Hominidae; genus Pan; species Pan troglodytes. The sequence continues at coordinate 30,694,251 of NC_072420.2, forward strand.
CTATAAGATCCTCCAGAATCATCTTATGTATCTCCCTTCCCAGCACCAGAATAATATATATTTTTTCTGAGGAGCTCTAGGTGCCAGGAGTGTTCATTGTTACTGGGGTATCATTGTTCCTAAGCCCTCTCAGCAGACAGAGCAAGGAAATACATGTGTGTGTATACCAACCCATGTATAGGTTGAGTTTTAATCAATCATTAGATAAAATAGGTGTTTTGCCTTAAGATTGTCTGTGCTCTTTGACTCGTTTGGTGTAAAAAATAATATGTTTTAATACTTTTTTGAATTTTTAAAGGGAAATAGTAAGTTGTAGTGAACTGTTAGTCTCCAAATTGATGATAACTGATGGTAATAATAACAATTAACCATTGGATTTTTGTTAAATGAAAACACACAGGCATAATTCTAATATAAAAATCTGCATTATCACACTTCTCTTGAAACATTAATAAGTAGAAATTTTCAATACAGTTGATAGGCTGTTGTATGGTTGCTTTACTTTGTATGTTTGCTTTGCCAGGATACTAGTAAACTGGCAACTAATCAAAAGACACAACATGGCCTAATCTTTCAAATTTAACTGCTCTACTTGACAAATGTGCCAAATAATATTTTTAAAAGCTAAAAGAAAATCTTTTCAAGCTGTGGAAGGTGTTTCTATGAGATTAATTTGTGGCCAGTAGTTTACTTATTATTTAGTCAATATCATTGCTTGTTAATTTCAATTTGTGACTAATCTTACCTTAGATTTCATTATGTACTTTAGAAGATTCCTAAGTTTTTAATAAGAAAAAAGTAAAATATTGTCCAAGTAACTTGGGAAAGTTATTCTAAAGAGTTTAATGTTTTCAGTAGTTCATAACTGAGATTATAAATTAAATATTTTTACTTCTTTCCTTTTTAAAAATTTTCCTCTCCAAGATTAACTATTTTTCTAATTACTTTATTATTTCAAACAATTAATTTAATTATTTTAAATACATTAATTGGAAAAATAGTGACAGTGCTGTATAATAAGTAGGGAGTTTCCAATTTGATACAACTTGATCTCAGTAGTAAATCAAGATAAGAAATTAATACAGTTGATTTAGTTGGAATACATTCCTTTTAATTTGAATGCTTGTGTGTTGCCATGAAAATTTGTCATTTAAAAAATCAGATAAGCATTTTAAAATAAAGAACAGGTTAAATTGTAAATATAGACCTTTAATTTACCACAAATTACATTCCTGGAAAAGATATTTTAAGTCTAATACGAATTTTCAATTTAAAACAATGTTGAAAAGCAAGTCTAGTGGAAAAAAAAAACAAGAAAAAGAAAAGTAAAATGGCTCCAGATCAAATTTTATGCTAATAAAATGGTAAACCTTTAGAATAGATTATGTGGTTTTAAGAATATTTTCTAAATAAAAGAGGGCAATAAGTATTAAACATCTAAGTATACCTTTTTTAAAGAAAATATTTATCAAGCATGCAAAATATCTGGCACCATACTAAGTGGTTTTTTTTATTAATTTGTATTTTTATGTTAAGTTCCGGGTACATGGGCAGTATATGCAGGTTTTTACATAGGTAACCGTGTGTCATGGTAATCTTAAACCTTTAAGAAAATGTTCTGAAATTGGGAATGGCAGACTCTGGCTTAGAATGAAGCAGCTGCAGGATGTATGGCCATGTGACTTTGGATGTGTGTGCTGAAATTGCAGTGGTGTTACTGGCCCATGTTTCCTCAGGTGTGCTCTGGGGAGCATGAGTTGAGTGGGACATTAATAGCTACGATTCAAATAAGGGTCTTCCAATAATTAAAATGTGAAAGACACTGGGTTAGACAAAAGAAACAGAGTGTTTGTTTGTTTTGCTGCAGAATTTCAAAAAGCCTTTACTATACAAACGTGCCTCATGAATCTTCAAGTAAGAACATTTCCACATGCTTACTTGCTCAAATAGGTAATTGTGGAGCACAAAACTCTCACTCTGTTCATTAACAGAGAGAGAGAGAGGGAGAGAGTTATCTTCCTCAAGATTGAAGGTATGCCATGCATTTTACATGTGATATATTTAATCCTTATGATAAACTATAAATTTGTTATTATTATTTTCTCTTCTATAGATAACAAAATGGAGGGTAACAAATTAATCTTCTCAGTTTCAGTCAATTAGAAAAAGGCAGCTGGAAATATGAATCCCCTTCTCCCTGAAGTCCTCCGTTACTCTTTCTTCTAGTCTAAATTGCTTTTGGAAAATTTTAGAACATAAATAATATATCCTATGACATATGGATAATTATCAGTGAAACAACAAAACAGAATTGAGATCTCCACTACTCTTTCCTCTAGTCTAAATAGCTTTTGGAAAATTTTAGAATATAAATGATATTTCCTATGTTATGTGGATAATTATCAGTGAAACAACAAAAGAGGATTGAGAGATTACCACCACCGCCATCTCCATCAATTCTTCCTCTAAACCCATCCCAGTTAATTGTACACTCTAACAACAAACAGTGTGTTTGCTAGGCATAGGTAGGTAGTGAGCCTTCCTCTCCAACTTGATTGCATTATTTGAACCCTTTCAAAAGAGAAATTCTGGAGAGTCCACTGATAATATCAGTTTTTCTCTTTGCTAGTTGCCTCACATATAAATCACACTCACTTTTAAGTAATTTAGTTACCCTGGATAACCAAGAGCAAGAGGTGATTTCTTATATTTGATTTCCACTTAGTACACACAGTGAAAGGGGAAAGATCTGCTCATTTGCAGAAACATGTTAACATTAGTCAGGCACTCCCTTTTATGTAACACTATCAGATACTTTCTCTCTAGATTTTTCCAGTGCCCACTGGAGTTTTCAAGTTCATGTTAGGACAAATATGGTGTATACTAAGCTGAAATGAAATATAAGAGAAATGGACTCTTGCTTTTAGTTATTCCAGGTAACTAAATTACTTAAAGTAAGTGTTATTTATTGTTTGAACACACACTTATACTGTGTGTACTTAGCATACATAAGTCCATATACAATATGGCATAATTTAATGGAAGGAGCTCAAAACCTGAGACGAGAATATCTAGTTTCAATTTCTGGTATTTCTACCAGTAGTAACTGAACTTATGCAAAGTCACTATCTCAATGAAAACCAGAGATCACAAAACTTACAAGAAAAGTAGCTGAAGTTGAGGTCTATGTAATGTTAACATTAGGCCCATAAAATCAATATTAAATGCAAAGATGAATGACACAGGTAAAATTGTTCAGGGAAAAGATCTGCTCATTCTCAGAAACATGTTAATATTAGTCAGGCACTCCCTTTTATATCACACTATCAGATACCTTCTCTTTAGACTTTCCCAGCACCCATTGGAGTTTTCAAGTTCATATTAGGACCAACATGATTTCGAAGACACAGGTGCCTCTCTCAGTGACTCTACCTCCAGCCAAAGAGGTCTTCCTAAACACAGGCAACTCTCCTCTGAGTTTCTTCCAGGTTTGGCAGCATGCACCACTCTCCACACTCTATGCATTTGGAAGCCAGAACCTATTCCAAGTTGACTATGCAACTGATGTAATATATCAGTGGCAGAATATTAACTAAAAACTCTTCAAGAATACTATTTGAAAAAAATTTTAAAGTGTCCATGTGGAAAATCTGATGAAAAACATCAGCAGTATAGATTGCAATTGCCAGAATGCAAACCTCAAGGGGCAGATGCTGTCCATTTTATTCACTGTTGTACATCCTGCAATTTTCTAAGTGTGTCTAGCTCATGCTAGGGAAGTAAGAACTCAAATAATATTTGTTGAATGAAGAATGAATATTAAAATGATGAAAAAACCAAGTGCCTAAAAATAAAGTCATGGGTCTGTACACACTTATGTAAAAATATGAACAACTAAAAACATTACTTGGAACTTTGGGGATCTTTGGGTTAAAATATCCAAAATGATGCTCCAGCCAAGGTAATGATTGGCACAAAATAAATTTGGACCTCTCTCAAGGAAATAAAAGCATGTGAACAATGATATTGTCACTACAGATTTCCACACTATTCATATAAATCTCCATAATATTTCTATTTATGTGATGTACTTAACTACATAATAGTACCATATTTATTTGGTGGTTTTTTGGCAAATTACAGAAATTAGTGTATTTCATCTTCCCTTGTGAAACAGGAAAGGCTGATATGATTACTGCTAGTTCACAGATGAAGAGATTTAGGCTTAAAGATATTAAAGGTCTTATAAAGATACACCAATCAACTGTTAAGACCCTGTTTAGGAAGAAAATGTAAATAATAAAAAAGTAATAAAAACAACATAACAATAATAATAATAAAACAAATGTATCCAGATATTACTCAAAGCCCTTTCATATTGAGCTCTTACCAATGACACTGTGAGGTTTGCAGTAGTTTTAATTCAATTTACGAGATGCAACAGCAATGGCCTGGTAAGACTAAATAACCCTCACTCACTCATCGATGTATCTAGTAAATCACAGACGTGGGAATCAAACCTATGCTTTCTGACACCAAAACATGCTTCAGAAAGCCTGGCTGCCCACTGCTCAATTCTTAATCCTATTTTTACCATGATCTCTATAATTGTATGTGTTGAGATGAGGCACACAAATATATTATCTAACTATCTTTCTGCAATCCTTATTATAAATATTACACATCTGTCCTAAAATTGCATATGCACTTGGAATTTTGTTTTAATTAATGGTGGTGGGCCACGTCTACTAAGTTTACCTAGATCCTGTTCTAACCATTGGTTATAAGTCAGCCACCCAATTAAGGAAGATATTTGTGATTGTGAAGCTCACAGACCAACTAATTACGTATGTCAACTAACTGATTGTTGATATACACTGGTGTATACAGAGAGGCAGGAATGACTCCGGCAGCTCCACACAATTCCCAGCAACCAGCTATATTTCTCTTCTATGCAAGCTGCTGGGAAACTTCTTGAGTGCAGTAATAATGTTAAGGGCACCACTATCCTACCGACCTTCTCTGTCTCTTAACTGTTGCATAAGATTATAAACTTTCCAACAGACAGTCACAGTGTATGCTCAAATCACGTGTCTATGTGAACTCAATACCCTCTCAAATATTCAGTATGCATGAATTTTATCTTAGCTTTTATCCTTTTCTCCAAAGCTGAAGCTTAAGCAGACACTTTGACAAGAAAAGTAGACCAGTAATTAATTCATTCAAGCATTTGAGTGCCTTCTCTATATGAGGACCCAGTACTAAGTGCCTAGCGATTTTGCTATACTTTACTTTGAATATTTTAAGTCACTAAAAAACATGCCAGTTAATAATCTAGAGACCCTTTTTGTTGGTTGGTTGATTGTTTAGTTGATTGATCGGTTGCTTGGATGGGTGATGATTTGTTGGAAAGAAGAATGGGACAGGATATAATAAAGAATACAACTCCCCTTTCTTTTTCCTTACACACGCATAAACTTTGGCTTAGTTCCCAACCCCTTTTTGTTAATTTTTTGTATTCAATATTGCACTTGACTGACACAAGAAAGTCACCGTAGAGAAACAGGTTTCCTCTGAGGTAAAGCTGGTTTCCACAGTGTGCTAAATTGCTCATTTAAAAGCATGCACTGGTCCTTAGGTGCATACGGGGCAACAGTGCTCATGTCAGCCACAGGACACTCCAGGCCAGAAGGAGTAACACATTTATACTGCACATAAACAACACCAGGCCATGCCATGCCATTTTATTTTATGCATTTTAGCTCCCATTTAGAAAAAAGAAAACCTCATTATCTTGTGGCATATATTTGTAAGGTCAGTGAATCATGTTGGTTGTTTTCACTTTCAAAACTACTTTTACATAGACGATTGTGATTGCTTGGAGCTTAGAAAAATACTCAGATCTGTGAACAAATATGTCTTAAAGCATCCTTTTCCCTTCTCCTCCTGAGTTCCTTTAGATGTGGGGGATATAGGAAAGGAAAATGCTACCTTATATTTGTTATACAGGGATGAGGAACATTGGCTAGCACAGCCATTTCTAGCATCCCTAGATTTGTCTCTTTCAAAAGGTAAAAGACACAAGCAAAACCCCAATTAAGTTAATAAGTATTGGAAATTATAACACACATGCTCATTAGTTACTTTGTATTGTTCAGAATATTTTTTTTTTGACCAGGGTGAGTAGAGTTGATTGCATTCCCAAAAACCCAGGATGTTAAACCTAGAACTTATCTTAGATAAAGGATATTTCAGTTATGTATAGTAGTAAGTTTTTTTAAAAAATAAATACTTTGAAACTATTTTAGAAAAGACTATCCAATACAATGCACATTAAAATTACCCATAGTCTCGAAAAAACATGTGTGTAGTAAAAGTTAGTATTTGATATCTGCAGCTCAAAGTAGCACATTTCTATTTTTCTTTTAGTGGGCATGTTCAGTGATTAAAAAATAAAACCTACTATGTTCCGAATTTTTGTAAAAGGGCTGACTAATTGTAGGTCAGAGCTAGTATAGTAACTGAGAATTTCAACTGCTCAGGAAGCGTCACTATGCCAGTGCCTGGCACTGCTCCTGGCATATTCTGTTAGTTCCTGGAAAGGGGGAGTTAGAAGTCCTCGAGATCAGGGCTTCACTCTTGCGGTAGAAAGTGGAAGATGGGAGAAACTAAGAGACCCGTGTGATGTCACAACTTCACCTGTGGCTCCCTCCGTGACCGTGTCTGTAAGAAGCCCGATGGGTTGGTAAAGGAGGAGGGCAAATGAGATTAAGCGAACAATAACTGGGTTTAGTTTTAAAGGCGAAGAGCTGTGTCAACCCTCAAAGTTCAGAAATTGCCCTATGCAGCCACAGACCAAACCTTGGTGGTGGGTGCTGTACACTTATGGCTGTCAGTCCACGCCCCTTCCACTGTCCTTGCGTTTTGTCATCTTTGGGCTGCCCACATTCAGCTTTCCGGTGTCTTTTTTATCTCATTCGAGATCAGAGCCCTGAATCTCCTAGGAAGCTACCTGGACTGGGAACTGGATCTTGCTCAGTGGCAGGCAAGCGGGCAAATTAGGGAGCAAGTGGGAAACTTAAGTGTCTGCTGATGTTGCTAACTGACCGTCCTTCTCACTCTTCGAATCTTCAGCTCGAAGTCAGATCTGAACTCTGCCCCAATCTAGTGGAACCCGTCAGAGTTGGCAGATTCCATGTGGAAGAATCCAACTTAGGCATAAAAACTTGGAGGCTCTGGGGTAACATGCTCTAGGATATTCCCACATCCCTAGTGGTCCCTGTATTCTATTCTTGAGATTCGTGCATACTTGCCAGTGCCCAGAGCCCAGGTTGCCAGGCACCGGGACTGCGGATCTGGACTGCCAGACGCCCACCCAGGCGGCTGGGAGAGCTCATTTCTGCGCCCAACTCAAGTGGCTGCAGCGGCGTGCGATCCCTTGCCCAGAGTAGGGGTGCCGCTCCCTGCGAACCTGGATCCCCGCACTCTAGCCCGCGTTCCTGGAGCCCAGATTGAAAAACCCGCCAACTGTACCTCCCGGGGAAGGCCGGCACCCTCCAGGAGGGAAGCAGTGACGCGGCTGCCCCTTTTTTGTGTAGCCTCCCATGTGCACTGACCTCCACCTTCCCCAGCTCCCGCTCCTGCGCCGCCGCGCGCTGCCTCGCCCGGGACCCGCTACACCCGCGTTGGTGCGGCGAGCGACCACATCTCCCGAGCAGGCAGCCTGGGGCTCACTCACCGATCCTGAGTACTTGCGGGGCGGTCTGAGGGAGGATATAGCAGAGGAAATAGAGGAGTGCCCAGCTGGTGTCCCTGGTCCAGAGCCCGGGCTGGGCGAGGAGTGTGCCGTGCTCCATCTTCCTAGCTTCTTAATTCATGCCGAGATACAGCCGCTGCCGGACGCCCGAGAGATGCACCCAACTTGGGCCGGGTCCCCGCCTCATCCTCTCTGGATGCTCCGGTTGCAAGCACGCTGCGCGCTCCCTACGGAGCGAGCTCGAGGGAACCCGCGTGGGACCGCGGAGCTGGCTGGCAAGGCTGAGCTCGCTCGGGGCTCCTCAGTGCTGTCGCTAGCCCATCACGGCTCCTCCTCCTCCTCTTCCATGGGCCGCAGACCGCGGAGGATCAGCGCTCTCTGGCTCCCGGAGCCCAGAGACCAGCTGAGGAAAGTTGCTGCCCCGATCTGCAGGAACGTCTCCCTCATTCGTCCTTTGGTCAGATGCAAAAGGGGGGGGGGGGGGTGGGTAGGCACAAACAGAGGAGGGAAAAGGGGGAAAGAAGACTAACGAAGAAGGAGAGAGGGTACAGGGTGAGTTGGTGCAGGGGCTCTGAGCAAGCCTGATGAGCTCCAGCAGGTTAACTGGGAGCAGAGCCACGTTCTGGCTTCTCTGAATCTTTGCTTTCCTCCTCCCCTCGCTGGCCCCACCCTTTATTTACTGCCCGCCCCAACCCCACTGATCAAGATACTCGCGCGCGCGCGCGCGCGCACACACACACAGACACACAGACACACACACACACACGCTCTTTTTTCTCTCCCTCAACTTTGCGCTCTGCTGCTGGGAAGTCGATCGAGTGTTGCATTCTCAAGACAGATCAAATCTAAACTATTGGTCCGAGCAGAGAAAGCCTCTGCTGTCCGCTGTGAGTGGCAAGGAAGCCTTCTTGGTAATGTCCCTGTGCACCTGTTAGGGGGTCTTATAGACAGCCAGCTATGACTCGTCCCATCATTTAATGGAAAATCACCTCCAATATTTTGGAAAATACCGGGGCTCCTGTTTTAACTCTGACGAGGATGATGAACAGGGGAAGGGGGAGAGGAATGAGAAAGCTTCAGTACTCCAAGATTATAGTGGCTTCATTCCTATTTGGACCCAAGATAATCTCTTGCAAATTGCTTCCATTTACACGTGCCACTGAGATAGAAGCAGCCTCCAGCGCCGCTACTTTTCTTCATTTCTTTTAACTGTCAGGTCTGAACACTGAAAGATAGGCTATTTTAGCAATGTAGGTTTGGAGACTGTTTCTCTGTAGAAGGACAAGGACACTTCCCTAGGGAAATCAGCATTTGATTATGTTGGATTAATTTCCTTCGAGTTTTGTGGGGAATGTTCTATATATATGTTTGCTAGTTCTATACTAACATCTCTTTATTTTTAACTGGTAAATAGATTTTGAAGAACTGACCAAATCCATATGAAAAGTATGTCCACAGTTGTTATATGAGCCTAGAGTGGGAAACAATTGCAAAAGGAATCTAATATATCTTAAAGTCCATTCGTGTATTAATTAATTAATTCATTCATTATTCAACAAATACCTACTGAGTGTTTTGTTTGTGGTGTCAGACACTATACTTTTCACTAAAAACCCTATGGTGGGGAAAATGCATGTTCATTCCCCAAGGGAGGTTAGAACTCCACTGTGGAAAGCTAGTCAGTTCATATCTCAAGTAGCAGGCTTGGTTCTGGACACTTTGGGATGAGAGTTAACAAAGCAGAACATGTCTGCAGATAAGAAGAGGGACTGATAGGGATTTAGGAATGCATTTTTGCTTGGAAAGATTGAGGAAACCAACAGGAATTAGGAGCACATGGTGATTATCTTCAGACATTTGAAGAACTCTTGTGTTAAAAGAAAGTAGCCTTATTCAGTGTTAGTTATGTGAGAAGAACTAAGAAAAATAAGATTGTCAGAGGCAAATTGTAGAAGAGTAAATTTTGTCTCACTCGGGGAGCATTTTTAAGACCAGAGAATATCAAACAGCAGCAAGACTGGGTGTGTTGACTTACATTGGAGCACTTTGGTGATGTTGAGGAGGGAAGATGACCTAAAACCAGGAGTTCGAGGCCAGCCTTGGAAACATAGCGAGACCCTTCCTGTGCAAATAAAAATTAAGAAAAACAGTAGCATGACCTGCTTCAGAAAAGAGGCAAAGTCAAACTATTCATTTATTTATGCATATTTTTTGAGAGCCCACGTTGTGTGAGGTATTGTGCCAATCTCTGGAGACACAGAGGGATATGATTGCTGCCACTGTGGAACTCATTGGCATTAAAGTATGATGAGCTTTACAAAATGGTGTTATGGAAGTAAAGAAAAAAAGTAGTCTAATCCCATTTAAGAGTTTGGAAAGGGCTTGTTCAGGAAGTGATGCTTCAAAACTCAAAGAATCGGTGGTTTAAAAGGGATTAGTAAGTATTTCTTAAAGTGAGAATGAATGTAAATCTGTTAGAGGGTTTATTTTTAAACCTAAAGGTCTGTGGTAAGCATTTTTAGTCATCTATTTTCTCTGGGTACATCAAAGACCAATACATAGCAGATAGTGAGTGGCTAAAGTTTGAAGACCCAAGGTCTAGAATTAAGTCAGCTTTTGAACAAACTGGGTTTAAATTCTGGTTTTACCAAGTCTATGTTTTTAGCTTTGGTTAAATTTCTATGTCTGCCTATAGTCCATTGCTGGTGCTTACGTATATCTAGTTTTCCCTTTCTCTGGCTCATGAAAGCCTGTACCTTTCCAATTAGTGGGAATCTACCTTTTCAATTAGTTGGGATCACGTGACCATTTTGGCCAATAAAATATGAGTGGAAGTGCACTGCTGCCAGGAGAAAAGGAAGACAGTGAAAAAAGATCCTGCATGGCTTCCAGGACTCTCTTTCCCTGCCAGAGTAACTCTGAAAGCCACAAGTTCTAGAGGTTAAGATGAAAGCAGCCTCAATCCCTGAGTAATTTTTTGTAAGGGAGTTGCTCTGAATGTTTCTAGAACAGCAACACACTGCTAACAAATCAGTCCCAGCTCAACATTATGTTTTAATCCACTACAATTTTGAGATATTTGTTACTGCAGCATAAACTTCTCTATACTAACTAATAAACTTTCTATGACTTGATATCTTCATCTGTAAAATGAGGATAATAATAACACTACAGGGCCATTGGAGGATTATATGAGCTACTGCATGTGAAGAATTTCCCAAGGTCCTTGTTACTCAGCATATTTTAGTTTATTTGTGGTCATTACTTTTCTGGTTAAAGGAATCCATGCATATATTTCTAGTAATAATCTGCCCCAGATTGCAGAGACTGAAATATTTTGTTTTTTGGGCAAGAAGTCAACAACACTGGTCCAATTAATTATATGGTAATCATAATTGTTCTGATACTATTTCAAGAGTTTTGCTACTTTTTACCTGTATTATCTCTGGTTTATAAGGAAACAGTTCATTTTGATAATTAGAGATATTAGAGAGATTTCCTAAAGGAAGTTTCTCGAAAACTAAATGGCACACTGCAGTTACGTTTCTGTATCATCTGGAAAATTCTGTAAAGCTTAAAACTGAAATTTATTTCCTTGTTAAAATGCTTCTCTCCACTGCTCATGTACACAGGCTCATGGTGTTGAGTTACTCATGAGTGATCAGCAGCTGCTGTTAATTTGTTTTGTGCTTTTTAGAAGGACTGTATTTTGTACATATATTCATCCAGTTATTTTTTGCCCGAAATGACTCTGGTAATCACTCTTGATTCACATTTTCTCATAGTGCCCTCTTAAGAATAAACATGTCTAATTGAATGCATGCCATCTTTTTCCCATTCCCCAAATCTTAAGCTTAAATTGATACATCGTGGTTAATAATAAAACAGTACAATGACATGCAGCATTGTGCTTCCTATGAGAGCTGGTGGCATTACTTAGATACTAATCCATTTTAAATTACTTAATTTTTAGAAGATAACAGATACAAAGAAAAATAGAGTAACCTGAGGAATGCGAATGTTATACAGTCTTTTCAAAATGTTGTGAGCATGCTTGAGGAAACTTAAAATGTTACTCGTGGCACCAAAAACAAAAGATCAAGTGGCTTTTAGAGCCTGCTGGGACTGTGTAGCTGATGTAGGGTCAAAATCTTGAATTCTTGACTACTTCTTTATGCTTTTTTCGCTAGGTCATATCATATATTTCTATGATGTTAAATACTACCTTTTAGCCAAAGATTCCCAAATGTTGTCTTTTGCTCAAACCTCCCGATTCATGCAGCCAATTTTAGTGACCATTTCTAAGTGAGTCAACATCTCAAATCCTTGATTCTGTCCCATGTCATTGTCCCGCACTGAATCCTCTCCCAAATTTTCTTATTTCAATATGAACACCACCTTCCACCCAGCCATTAAAACTGGAAACTCAGGAGGTCACCCTTCATTTTTTTTCTTACTTCTTCACCTACTCCCGTATCAGTTTATTTTTATAATGGCTTTACCTCCAGAGTATGTCTTTAGTCAGCTTCTCTATACTCCACTGATATCATACTAGCCTGGGGTTTCTCAACCTCAAAACTATTGATATTTTCGGTTAGAAAATTATTTTTTATGAAGGCAGTTGTCCGGTTCTTTGTAGGACTTTTAGCCACTTCCCAGGACTCTCTCCACTAGATGTCAGCAGTATCCTCCTCCCAAGGTGTGACAACAAAAATGTCTGCAGACATTGTCAAATAAATGCCCTCCGATGTACAAAATTACCCCTGATTGAGAGCCACGGCACTAGCCTAAATCACCATGATCTTCCATCTTCCATCTGGTCTATTACAATAAACTCTTAATTGTCTCTCTTCTCTCATTTGCCTCTATCCATTCTGTCTGTTTGATCTAAATTAGCTCCTCCCACTGGCTTTCTTCATAAGGCCCTTCTTAGATCCCTCCTGGTCATTATTAACTCTCTACTTGTTTTATTTATTTTATTACAAATTCTCTGAGAGTGGACTCTTTGTCTGTTCTGTTTGCTTGAAACCTTAGTGTGTAACACTGTGCCTGGTGCTTAGAGGAAGCTTGATTACTACTCACTGAATGAATAAATGAATGAGTGATGCTCTCTCATAAGATGTACAACCTATAAATTATAGCAGCAGATTTGTAAGATTGAGTTGAATAAGGAGCCTAATTTCTCTTTTAATTTCATTCAAAGCACCTACATTGATCAGCTTAATGTTTAGTGTTATCCTGAGTTCATGTCTAGGAAAACCAGAGTATAACATTACATGTGCTTCTTCAGATTTCAGCAAAATGCTATATGGAGTAGGGGTTTCTTTTATAATTTCATTTTCAGCAAAGTGGCTATCATTACACATACCTTAACAATTTTACTGTAATTTCTGTACTAACACTGGTCTATCTGCCAAAGCACTGTGGAAAGCAGCTGTAGTGAAATCTTAAAAAAAAAAAAACAAAAAAACCCCAAAAAAAACCTATCTCTGTTATTTATCCCTTCACATCCTGTTGTAAGACTGAGACTCTAAAGAAATTCAGTCACATGGAGGGTCTGAACCTAGTTGGTATTTAGCTAATTTCATACATATGTTGGACTCATCACAGGCTAAAGAAGGAAGGATCCAGGCTGAGTACTCAGGGTATTGGGAGCCAGCCCTGGGCTGACCACTGACTACAGCTCACTGCTCTTGGAGAAGTCACATCACCTCCTCGGACTTTAACTGCCTCAACCATAGCATGAAGTGGTTAGACTCATATTCTCCACTTCCTGTTCCAGACCTAAGAGTCAATATAAATTGTAGAAATTTTGTAAAAGGATGGCTCATATTTTTGCTCTCCTTTGTTTATAAATAGAATGAGCTTTTCCTTAAGATAATGAGCATCTATTTGTATTTATTTTATATGCCAGACACTGTTCTTCATATTCTTACAGGTGTTAACTTACCTAATACAGCAACCTTAAGAGGTAAGTACTACTGTTATGCACATATCACAGCTAAAGAAACTGAGGCAGAGAGGTGAAGCAGATGTCAGAAATGATAGAGCTGAGTGACAGAATTAGAGCTGGGTCACTATGCTTCTAAAGCCCCAGCTTTTTAAAAAACAAATTGAGATTAAATCCACATAACATGCAATTAACCTTTTCAAAACAAACAATTTAATTCCATTTAGTACATTTACAATGTAGCAAAACCACCAACTCCAATTAATTCTCCTGTGGTTGGAAAGTCATGAGTGACACAGGAGTAGCAAAGGTGAAATTAGAGAGGCAGCAGGTGCATGCATCTGCTAAGGACTTGTGGGCTGGCGTAAGGACTGACTTTTCTTCTGGATGAAATGGGAGTCACTGAAAGCTTTGAATAGAGAAGTGACAGCATGAAGTTTATGTTTTAATTTGTTATGGTTTGTTTCAGGGACTACATTAGTTATCAGAGGCCCAGTCAATAGGTATTGTTCTTGCCTTCATGGGGCTTATGATCATGTAAATAGTCCTGCAAATAGGCCGGGCATGGTGGCTCATGCCTGGTGGGTGGATCGCTTGAGGTCAGGAGTTCGAGACTAGCCTGGCCAACATGGTGAAACCCTGTCTCTACTAAAAACACAAAAATTACCTGGGCATGGTGGCACGTGCCTGGTAATCCCAGTTACTCTGGAAGCTGAGGCAGGAGAATTGCTTGAACCCAGGAGGTGGAGGTTGCAGTGAGCCGAGATCGCACCACTGCACTCCAGCCTGGGTGACAGAGCGAGGCTCTGTCTCAAAAATAAAAAGCCTGTTTTGAGACTTAGCGTGAATATATTCTTTTGGGCCTAGCTTCCTTCAAATAATAGCTAATGTTTACAGAGCCCTTACTATATACCAGGCACTACTTTTAGTGCCCTGCAGTCCCAAGTCCCCATGACCCTTTGAGATGGTTACTCATATTAGTTCTTCTCTTTTACAAAAAAAGGACACTGAGGCACAGGGACAGAATGTAGTTTCCATGAAGAAAAGCTAATAGATGTGAGAAGAGATTTTGCAAGTGGAACTTGGCTTCTATTAGGAGCTCAGGAAAGACTGCTCAGAGGAAGGAACCTTTACACATTGCCTTAAAGGGAACTTGGGAGTGACTGCAAGGGGGACGAGAAGAACAGTCCAGGCAGAGAGAAGGCTCTATTACGGAAAGCAGTTCCCAGTGATGGAAAAGGTCTTAAAGCGTATTTGGCTGCTGTGAGCTGGAGAGACTGTAGCACCAGATGAGATGGGAAACGTGGGCAGATTCCAGGTCCCTAGGGATCCTTACAGGCCTCCCTGAGGATTTTAGAATTTCTTCTAAAACTGATGTAAAACCTTGGAGCTAGATGCATCTTTTCCACCTGTACTCATTTGCCGTCATTCATCCACCCAGTTACATGCTTCACAAGGAGGAGTTCCCCACCAGCCTGGGCCACAATACCAGCTTCTCCTTGCTTTTGCTTCTGGTGTTCCTCCCCACTCTACTTCTCCAGAATTCTTCCTTCTCATTCGGCTTCAGGGCCACTGGTCCTCTTCTGTTCCCCAGTCATGCCCAACTCCTCATGACAGCACATTTCCCTAAACCACTCTCAGTCCTTAAGCATCCTTTTTCTCACAGGTTACCCGGTTAAGGATTATTTATTCCTGAGTATCTCATTTCTCAGAGAGGCTTTCCTTGGGTCCACAGTGAAAAATAAGTCAACCCAGTTTATTCCTTCTTGGCATGCTGTACTTTTCCTCCTCACCACTTATCTTTAATGTTAACTATTTATTCGTTTGTTTAATGTTTCTCTCTCTCCTTTAGATTTCAAGAACCAGGAGAGCGGGGTTTGTGCGTGCATATGATGCTGTGGCTCTGTGCAGGTCCAGAGCCACTCCCGACTTCCGACCCATAGTAGGAACTCAATTCGTATTGGCAGACTGATTAGATCTGAATGCTTAGAATGTCAAGAATTCCGTAAGATATAACAAAGAAATCTCAGTTCAGGCAGGGAGGTATAACATGGTATGTCTCCTGTGTTTCACTAATGTAGTCAATGTTTGATGAAAGTTTGCTTTTACATAGTGTTTCATTAATCATTATTTTCAGCAATCTTATAAGCTCAAATTATTTCAGGGAATGATTAAATAAGTGCACAGAAAACTTAAAGTTAGAGAGCTAGAAATTGCCTTTAAAAAGCTAAAATTGAAGCTCACAACCGTTACGACATTCTAATTTTTATTCAGCCCACCCTTCCTTATGGAATTTCAATTTAAGTCTCCTGACAACAAAACACATTAAACCCCTTCATATTTAAATCATATAAATTAGCCAAATTTCTAATTATTACATCTGGTTTAATTTCTCTCCTCGTAATCTCATACAGCAAATGTCATCTGTTTTTTAAATTATTATATTTTATTTATCAAAGCAATACATGCATATCATTTTAAAAGTTAAATAGTACTAAATAAAAACATACGGAAGCAGTGCCACTTCTCTCTCTTCCTCCAGCTCCTGCTCTCCAACTCTTTCAGCTATTTTGTCCACTATTTATGCATCTTATATTTCTGTTTCTTCGTCATATACATAAATAGTGTTTGTTGACTTCATCAATTTGAGGTATTATCTACTGACTTCCATTATGTCAATAGATAATATTGACATGATTTTACTCTTTAACACCTTCATCTGATTAAATTGATTTTCTCTTTCTCCTCTTTTTTTTTTTTTTTTTTTTTGAGAGAGGGTCTCACTCTGTCACCCAGGCTAGAGTGTAGTGGCACAATCATTGTTCACTGCAGCCTGGACCTCCGGGGCTGAAGTGATCCTCCCTCCTCGGCCGCCTGAGTAGCTGGGACTACAGGTACATAACGCTATGCCTGGCTAAGTTTTATATTCTTATGGAGATGGGGTTTCACCATGTTGCCCAGGCTGGTCTTGAATGCCTGGGATCAAATGATCCTCCCACTTCAGCCTCCCAAAGTGCTCGGACTATAGGCATGAACTACCACGCCCAGTCTCTCCTCTTTTTAAAATACTACAATTTTAGGTTCAATCACTGTTCAGGGTTTATAGTTTACTTTGCTGTCCTATCCCCATCTCCCCGCTCTTGTTCTTGTCTCCTTCTTTTTCTCCTTCTTCTCCCTCTTCTACTCCTTCTCCTCCTTCTTTTTGCCTCCATGTCTCTCTGTCTTTATTTCTATCTCTATCTCTCTCCTTCTCTCAGAACATGCTTGAGTAACATCCTGAGTAAAGGTGCTTAAAATAGCTCTCTCTAAAATTCAATTTATTCCGGTGTTGTATGTATTGCGTTAATTCCTCTCTTTGTCAACTTGTATAACTTTCTGGAATATTTTCTCAACTATATTGTTCAATTCTTTTATGATTTTTTTCATTTATGCTCTTGTGTTTTTGAGTTATTTTTCATCTGACTTTTTTAATGTGTTATTTTTGTTTTATAGGTGCAACATTATTTTTTAACTCTCTAAGGATATTATTGGGAGACTTTTCCTCCAAATAGTCTCTTGCTTTTAAGTTCCTTTTTTTCCCCATGTATTTTAGTCTCCAACTTTCAAGGTGAAAAATTTCCTTAAATGTCCTTTAACCCTTTGTTGTGTGCTCATGTTTAAGGAAAGGGAACAGGAATGTGGATTGTAAGATCTGAATGCAATAAGCAGGACTTAGGGGGTTCTAAGGTTTTCTAAAGAGGGACCTGGAGTGACATCAGGAAAACTCCAATGTCAGTACATATGTGTTTGAGAGTACGTTTAAGAGTTTTTTCTTGGGCTGATTATATTCCCAAGAGAAGATTCTTCTGGTGCCCTCTGGGAGTCCAGTGAAAGAAAAGAGCTGGCAAACATCAACTCCATGAGACTATGGCCCCAGTTTCACGTGAGAGTTATAGGGAGAGGATGTTATCCAGTAGCGTGAAGTCAATTGTGTCCTAAAGAGCTTTCCAGCAAGCCCTTTCATACTAGTTCTCTGTTTGCTGCAGGTCCTGATGTGATCCAGGCTTCTAGTTCTGAGCAATGAGTTTTCTACTCTGAAAATTAGCTTGATTCTTGCCTTTTGGCAGTACTACTTTAAGATATAGAATTCTTCAGTTGGCCAAGAAAGTTTCCACTTCTCTGATTATCTTCCCATTCCTTGTACTTTAATTGTCATTTTTGTGAGATTTCTGGGGGAAAAGTGTTCAATCCTCCACCTTTATCCAGAAGCACTTATTTTATAACTTTTAATATAAATTGTTATAGCAAGACAAGCATGATGGCTTACACCTATAGTCCCAACTACCTGGGAGGCTGAAGTGGGAGGATCACTAGCGGTTGGGAGATTGAGACCAGCCTGGCATCATAGTGAGACTTCTCTAAAAAAAAATTTTTTTTTTTAATTAGCCACGCATGGTGGTGCCTGCCTGTAGTCCAAGCTACCTGGGAGACTGAGGTGAAAGAATCATTAGAGGTCAGGCATTTGAGACAAGCCTAGGCAGAGACTCCATCTCTAAAAAAAATGTTTTTAAAAACTTAGCCACGAGTAGTGGTGCATGCCTTTAGTCCCAGCCACTCAGGAGGCTGAGGCAGGAGGATTGTTTGAGTCCAGGAGTCTGAGGCTGCAGTGAGCTATGAGGGTGACAGAATGAGATCCTATCTCTTTAAAAATAAATAAATTAATTAAATTTTAAAATAAATACATTGCTTTAGCAGATGCTCTCAATGCCCCATCCATATGTTCTCAGCAGTTTCCACTATATGTGAACATGGCCTCCTGAATACAGCTGGGACTTTCTGCCTAAGGACTCTTTTCTTTCTTTCTTCCCTGCCTCCCTCTCTCCCTCCTTCCCTCCCTCCCTCCTTCCCTCCCTCCCTCCTTCCTTCCTTCCTTCCTTCCTTCCTTCCTTCCTTCCTTCCTCCCTTCCTTCCTTCCCTCTTCCCATCCTTCCTCCCATCCTTCCTTCCTTTCTTTTTGACTATGGAAGTTTGCGTTTAGTGCTAGAGAGTCAATGTCACTGGAAGTAATACCCATTGGGAAAACTCCAAGGTATGTTCTATACTTTTTCCGGTTTCCCAAAGGGATTCAGTTCCAGTTGCCTGAGTGATCACTTGCTTGTCGGTGCATCTTTATTGGCTTCCTCTCCTTCCTTGTCCCATATCCTTACTCCTCTACTATTCTTTCCTGGAATTGTCTCTCAAATTAACTAACAACACTCAAATCCTCGTCTGCGTGTCTGCTTCTGAGGAGACCCTAGATATTTCTCAACCTTTTTATACTTTTCACCTACACTGTTCTTTTTTTAGCTAGCTCATAATTGTTAGATAATTACAATTTTTGAAGACTGGGTAATTAATCTCATTCTTAATGTCCTGGTCACAGCAACGTAGGTCACAAGAATTGCATTTGATAATCTCTTTCTTTAAGGCAAATTGTTTCCTACTTTACGAATTTAATGTATCTCCTTCTTTAAGAAGTAAGGCATATTATAAGATATCACTTGATTAAAGTGGCCTGAGTTTGCCCATGGCCAGTAAATTTTAAAAGTATCTCCAAATCTGTGTACTAATTGCCTGTGAATAGGTGAGTAGGTCACCTCAGTCATTAAAAAATAAAAACAAAAAAACCCACTGAATCCCAAGTGTTTAAAAATGGAAATGCATTACTTCTGTGCAGCTCAGACATTTGGGGCAAATGAACTGATCTCCAAAAGCTTGCTACATAATGAGAAGAAAACAAGTAAGAGCCCGGTTAGGTGGATATTTATTCCAGGGCAAGGTAAACAAATTTCCTTCCACCACAGTAAAATTATTGAGCTGAAAATTCACACAGGAAACCAGACCAGTTTATCAACTGACTCTCTATCTTTTTAAATCCTAAAAAAGACAATCTTTTGTAAAATATTATTACAAAGTACCTGTATTCTGTAAAATGACTTGACAATCTTAGAGTAATATTGATTTTTTTCTCATTGAATAGTTCTACAATAATCAATGAGAACAGTTTTTCCCCTCACAGAAGTAGACATTATCAATGTTTTAACTCTCTCTGTTTTTCTTCTGTAACAACCATAATAGGCTATTTAAAACATTGAAGCTGCCTTCTTTCCAGTGGCCAATTCATTGCATTATTTGTCTCTCTTTTTTATATTCTCAACATAAAACAACTTTTTTTTATTGTGTCCTCTACCCGACTGCCACAGACATTTGGAACCATATGCTCCTATCTGGTGCACACCATGGAAGAGTAAAGAATGTTAAAATGTGACTTACAGTCTCCAGCAATGCCACAGAAAATCCTCCATGACATGCTGTCATACCCAAGACAGCAGTAAAGATGGAAATCTACCCAGCTGTAGGCAAAGGAGCATCTGAGTATGTACTCTGGCCCCAACTTTGGTCTCTGAAAGTCACCTTGATAATGTCACTTACATTTCTGCCTGTGGCTACAGAATCAGAGCAGCTCCTCTTTATAGCCTTATATAGTTATGCCAATATTAAGAATAAAATAATTGAAACAAGATATAGATCCAGATACCTGTGACTTTACCCTTTTGCTCAGCCCCCACCACAAATGATATAAAATCTGAGAGATGAGATCTGTGTTATATCATCACAAGCCTTAACCAGCAGCCAAGACAATTTTTGAAATAGATTATACTTTTGCTAGTTGATATGAGAGGAAACTGAGTGACTAAGAGACTTCAATATTTTTGTTGTAAGTCACAAAGCAGATTTACTCTGCTCTCTTCACCAACTGTGCTATGCTGGTTCCCAACTTAGAGTTTTATTTATCAATCTGTGCATTTACCAAATGTTCCTTCCATTCTGAACAAGATATGATGACTGTCCCTTCTGGGGAATTAAGATGATGTATGTGTTTTTTTAAATGAACCAAAAACTTAGATCATTAATAGCTTATTTAAATCACATACATACATTATTTATAGATAAAGTAGGATTAAAAATATCAAGTAATTTAGCCTTTTTGTTTGTTCATGGTAGTACAATCTTGGTTTTCCAGTTCTCTCTGTCATGCTGTCACACTCCTGAAACCTTGTCCTACCTTATAATTTTAGGTATTCCTGCCTCATTCATATTTGATTTTCAAGTCATACTCAGTCTACACATATGGCTTTAGGAAGATGTAGCATGAAAATCTCCAAAAGAAAATTGCTGTTATTTACTTACTATTATCATCCATTTTCCTCCAACAAAAGAGAGAAAAGGAGAGAATAAAAAAGGGAGAATCTCCAAATATTCAGTAAGACATACATATTATAGATAACAATGTGTTTAATTTAGGCTATATGAATATAAAAGAGATGTTTCTTTTTTTTTTTTTTATTATACTTTAAGTTTTAGGGTACATGTGCACATTGTGTTTCTTATTTAGTAGTAGCAATTTGTGGGCAAATGAGTTGGCAATGATAAAAATGTCCAAAGTCACAAATACAGTATATAGTTAGTCATGGGTGGTGTTATTTGGCTTGAAAATAGACTTTTATTTTGCCTTTCTTTCTCTTAACCACATTTGGAATTAGAAGAGTGATGAGAACCAGCAGGAAGGTAGAACAAAAAGCCGATGACATTAGAGAAGTGTTCAAACAGCCAGCTAAATTCACTGCACTTCTCAACCACAGAAATATTTTCAGGTGATTCTGTTTTTGAGAAAACGTGGGAACCACAGGATCTACAACACTTCCAGGCAAAACTCAACAGCTCTAATAATAGTGACAGAAGTGAAAGCCAATTTGGATAAAATAAGACATTGACTCAAAGTCCTCTGAGAGATTTTTCAAAACAAAGTTTACAAAGCTCCTTTTGCCTTTTGGGAAATCACATTCTTCTTTGCACCTTGACTCTTTTTCTGAATTTCTTTCTGTCTGGGAGGATCTTCCTACAGTGTTTCTTCTCCATCTGACATCATGAAATGTGATACTTTTTTTCTCTCTCTTTTCTTTTTAACCATAAAGTGACTAAAAGCCTATTTCATGCTCTGGTCCTCCACTGAGCAGGTACTTTGTGGCCAACGTCCCTAAAAAAGATGCAGGTGACATAAGTGGTGCAGTACCAGTGAAATCTGTGTCATGGAGTTTAGCTTCTTAGTGCCTATAACTTTTCTGCTGATAAGCCCAAAAGATAGCAGATCAAGATGCTACTTTAGTGTCTATTAACCCATTCTTTAGGAAGATAAAAGTGGTTTGGTTTGTATAGAATTAATATAAACTGTTCTCTATCACTGTCTCTTGTGTATATGATGGTTAAAGCTATCAGGTAGTTCATGTCCACATGTGATCAGAAACTTAGTAAATTATTTCTACTGTTCTATTTTCAGAATGTACAAGATGGTTCTCCTCTCTGGATGCTGCGAGCTCATTTGGGGAGCCTAATATTTAAATCATGTTTATCTGTGTTATTTTTCCCAAGCCAATTTAATATCTCCTCTGCTAATTTGAAAACAATAATAAAATAAGGGAATTTTTTTCCATAGGCTGGAAGAGAAGAGTGACAGCACAGTTCCAGAGACCAGTGGATATGAATTAATGGAAGGAAACCCAGCCAGGTGAGGTGGCTCACACCTGTAATCCCAGGATTTCGGGAGGTCAAGGTGGGCAGATCACCTGAGGTCTAGGGTTTGAAATCAGCCTGGCCAACATGGTGAGACTCCATCTTTACTAAAAAAAAATACAAAAATTAGCCAGGTGTGGTGGTGCACACCTGTAATCCCAGCTACTGGGGAGGCTGAGGCAGGAGAATCGCTTGAGTCCTGGAGGCAGAGATTGCAGTGAGCCAAGATCGCGCCACTGCACTTCAGCCTGAATGACAGAGTGATACTCTGTCTCAAAAAAAAAAAAAAAAAAAAAAAAAAAAAAACAAGGATATAATGAGATGTCTTTGTTCTATGCCTTTGTACCCCTCCAGACAAATCTTTTTTGTTGAACTGTTGTGCCCCAAACTTTTCCTCTGTTAAATGAAAGAGCTGAGATCAATGTTGTTTAAGATCCTTCTGTTTGTAACTTTCTATTCATAGTCTCCAGACTCTTCTACCTTGCTGGTTTGGTTATTACCCTCATCAGCTCTTCAAAATCTGGTGTGATCAAATTTATGTTTTGATAAATTCACTATTGTTGCAGTATGGAAAACAGATTGGAGAGGAAGATGGGGTTGGGGTTATAGAGATAAGAGACTAAGGCAGTAATTCTAGAATAAATTGATGGGGATATGATCACATGTAGGAATAGCAGTGAATAGAGTCAGAAGAGACATATGGTGTTAAGCTGTCTGGAAGCAGCTTTAGTGGTTTGGATCTGGTGAGGAGAAAGGAGACGTCGAAGATCATGGGCAGGCTCCGGGCTTAGGTCATCTGTGTGCGTCAGTGTCCTAGGCTGGAACACAGAAGGACAGTCAACATTAGGGAACTGATAACATTTGGTTTTGGACTTGAAATGTATTTGGGACACTGTCACCTGAATGTTTCTGGACACTTGAGGGCTATGACTTTCACCCAGCACATACCTGAAGCCTATCTCACCACACACACGTCATGGCATCTGGAAAAAAATTCAAATCGGACAACAATTTTGAAAAACATTGTAGATTTTTCTGGAAGTCTCCTTGGAAAGACAGAGGAAATAAGTTACATTGCATGTTATATATTAATATGTCTTTAAAATCACCCTTGCATCTATCTCTTGCCCCAAGTTTCAGCTCTCTATAACAATATTTATTTCGTTTCCTTTTCTTAAAAAAATATCAAACAGAAACTTTTCTTCTCTAACCACCATCTTCTGAAATGTGAAAACTTTGCAGCTTTCATCCTCTTAGACATGAAGCTCGGAAGCCAGTCTTGGCCTTGGGTAGTTTCATTTGCATAATGCCACACTTATATCTCAATTTTATTATTAAGCACGTCATATTCTTGTTAATTATATATTAGTCTCCTCTATTATTTGATACTGAGCGTTTCAGGGACATGATTTTGTTGCTTCTTGTTTGTTTGTTTGTTTGTTTGTTTTTCTTTTTGAGACGGAGTCTCGCTCTGTCGCCCAGGCTGGAGTGCAGTGGCGCGATCTCGGCTCACTGCAAGCTCCGCCTCCCGGGTTCACGCCATTCTCCTGCCCCAGCCTCCCGAGTAGTTGGGACTACAGGCACCCGACACCACGCCCGGCTAATTTTTGTATATTTTTAGTAGAGACGGGGTTTCACCATGTTAGCCAGGATGTGTGTGTGTGTGTGTGTGTGTGTCTAATTGTAATGCCATAACTTAGGTTATTTATATTAGGTAGGAAATACATGTTTATTGACTGAAAACAATTATATTTAGACATTAGCTAATTATTTTTCAAATCACAATTATTTTCACAAAATTTCCCTGGACTTCGTAGGTTGAAGAAAACTCTCTTGTAGATTCCCTAAATCAATTAATTTTATTTCTGGTCTCTGGCTTACACTTACCATATGCTTCATGATGCTAAGTTAACTCCATACATATTATATCCTTATTCTGCTAATCAAAGCTTATTAGTCTTTGTATTCCCAATACCCACCCTATGGTTTGACTAGGTCAGGTGCCCAGAAAGTATTTTTTTTAAGTAAAGCTGTGAAGGTATCAATGAATGAATGTCTGTTCTCGTGTTTAGGTTTGTGTTTGTGAACTGTTGTTTCTCTCTATGTTTTCTTGCTCTCTATAAAACACATCTGTTTCTGATTGTTCATCTTATACTAACCCAGTTTGATTTTGCTTGACAGCAGGGACCTTTTTTTTCTTAGTTTGTATTCGTTTATTACATGTCCTGTTTTTACATTTTACATTTTGCTAATGCCAATTGCTTAAAATATATTAATTGAATGAAGACTTGCAATCACAGTCCTGTGGGATATCCAGTCTGTTATCCTCACAATGACATCCTCAAGTTTACAAAGTGGGCACTCATAAGAAATTGAACAAAATTTGTGATATCCTAGCCACAAAGAAGGGGCAAAAACTACTGAAAAGGTTCCTGATAGTGTTTATCCCCATGTGATGTTGCGCCTTCAGAACATGTTTGAAATTTAGTACCTGTTCACAGGGAATTTTTTAAACATTAACACTTAGTTGCACTAACCTGTGTTGTGTGTGTTGTTGTTTTTTTTTTTTTCAGTAACAATGTACATCTAAAAGTTTTCTCCATTGGATTACGTGTCATAGAAAGTACATATGTCTTCTACAGCATCTGCAAGACATTTGAAGTATTTTATTAATCTGTTAGCAGAGAATAACATCACCTACTTGAAAGTGCAAAAAACTTTTGAAAAATTATGTGGCGATGGTTCAAGTGTACCAAAATAGGACCACTGCATAGAAAATGATAAATGTCCCTTTAGTTAGAATGACAGCAGGAATTTAGGAAGGCAGAATTTAATGTAATTAAAATTAGAAAATCATTGTTAACAAGAGTTATGTTACATTTCTTGATGAGAACACAATGAGGAATTTTTAATTTCGGATGAATCAATAATTTTATTTTTATGTCTCTCTTGAGCCTGTTCTAATTAAAAGAGTATGGAAGATCAATTAGAGGAAACATTCTAAACTTCCCTTGTCTCAATTGCAAAATTTTGCTTGAGAAGTATGTTCACAACATTTAGTGAAAGTTAAAAAACTGATACTTTAAAAACAAATATGAATGTAAGGAACCAAGAATATTATTCAAGTCCAGGAGTAAAGAATAGATATAGCTGTACAATTTATTTTTGTTCATTACTGCTTACCTACTTATTGACATTTTTAAAATTAAAGTATATATTTAAATAGTTACTAAAATGAATATGCTAGCAATTCAGAAAATTTGGAAACACAGAAAAGAACAGAGGAAAATTACCCAAAACCCTGCCAGGTAAGAATAACCACTGTTGATATTTTCTTCTAGTCTTTCTCCAGGTCAGACATTTTTCAAGACGATGGTCGCCCTGTTCAAAATATTTTGTAGCACACTTTTCTACTTAGAAATTTATCCAGAACACTTTTCATATCAAATATTATTCCACTGAGTGATTTAATGGCCACATGGCATCATCCCATATGGGTGTAACAGTGTATATTAATCTCCCACCAGTTCACATTTGTTTCTAATTTATTATTGTTTTTATTATTAATATTCTTTTAAATTGATAAATCATAATTATATATATTTATGGGGTACCATGTGATGTGTTGATTTATGCATATAATTTGAAATAATTAAATTGAGCAAATTAACATATCCATCACCTCATTTGCTTATCATTTTTATGGTGAGACAATCAAAATGTACTTCGTTATTTTGAAATATACAATACATTATGATTGACCCCAGTCACCCTACTGTGCAATAGATCTCAAAATGTATTCCTGCTGTCTATCTGAAACTTTGTACCCTTTGACCAACAATGCTTATTGACATTTTTTATTAAGGAAGAAAAGTTTTATCATGATCACATTCTGAACCTGCATGGTGAATTTAAATTGTAAATTATGCATTGCAATTGCACATCAGGTTTTTCAGATTTGATTCTCTTAATTGAAAATAAACTTAAGATTAAGATGCTCAGTTTATTAAGCAGAAGAAACACCACATAAAACAGTTATACACTATGTCAAACAGGGAAAAAAATGCTATAAATAAATTGTATTGTACCACATATTAAATGAGAAAAAAATGCTTAAAGAGAAATTATTTTTAGCATACTAATGAAAAGAGGGAAGTTTTTAATTTATTGTGGTGATTACAGCTTAGATATGGATTTAAATGTTAGTTATCACCACTCATGTGTGGTGCCACTACTGTCTTGGGATGGAGAGCATGGTAGGGTAGGAGAGTTTTGGACTTGGAATTTATCACTACCACTGTGCCAATAATAATATTGAAAGTTAATTTTTATTGAATTTAATATGTACCAGTTACTTCATATGCATTATCTCTTTAAATCTTCACAGAAATCCTATGAGGTACTATAATCGTTACTCACCTTTTTCAGATGACTAGTTGGAGTTACAGGAAAGTTAAGCAAACTGACAAAAATTAGTAGCCAATAAGAGCCAAAGCTAGGATTCAAATCAAGTCTTTTAATTCACAAGACTGTGCTCCTCAGAATTTAATGTTCTAGTGTTTAGGTTTGTTTTTGTGCACTATTATCAACAATCTGTGTATTTTTCTCTCTATATATAAAACTCTTCTCTTTTTATGATTGTCTGCCTTATGCTAATCCAGTTTTATTTTACTTGAGATGGAGAAAAATTTCCTTCCTTATTTTGTATGCTTTAATTACATTTCCTACTTCCACACTTGTCTAATGCTAAGTAGATATGCTAATAAGTGCTAATGAGTTGTTGGGGCCAGGATTCAAACCACGGAATCTAACTTGCTTGAGCCCGTGTTCTTCACAACAGGGCCACATGGCTTCAAGAAAGACAAGTTATCTCTCTGACTCAGTTTCCTCATCTATAAAATGTGTAAAGGGAGTTAGATGCCTGATAATATTTGGCTCTGTGTCCCCACCCAAATCTCATCCTGTAGCTGCTATAATTCCTACATGTTGTGGGAGGGACCTGATGGGAGATGATTGAATCATGGAGGCAGGTATTTCCTGTGCTGTTCTGGTGATAGTGAATGGATCTCATGAGATCTGATGGTTTAAAAAAAGGGAGTTTCCCTGCACACACTCTCTCTTTGCCTGCCACCATCCATGTAAGATGTGACTTGCTCCTCCTTGCCTTCCACCATGATTGTGAGGCCCCAGCCACGCGGAACTGTGAGTCCAGTTATACCTCTTTCTTTTGTAAATTGCTCAGTCTTGGGTATGTCTTTATCAGCAGTGTGATAATGAACTAATACATTGCCTTTTAAGGACCTTTTCCTCCCAATAGTTTAATCATTGTATATGATTATTCTAGGCCAATGCAGGGCTAAGGAAAATAGAGCTCTTTATGGAACAGAACAATAAACATTGCTGTATTGCGATTTTCAATGGCTGGGGCTGGTCTTAGTTTCCATTCCTACAGGACCCAGTTAAGGATTGAAATATAAGTAGTGTGGGATCCCAGGACATATCAGTAGGAAAGCAGAGGAGTGAAGTTAAGTGGGCTGGTGATATGGTGTGCTATCAAGCAAGTCACCACTGTGGACAAAAGCAGCTTAATCTCTCAAGGGAATTCAGAAAAGCACAGAACACAGCTTGGAAGTTCCATTATGTGAGAGAGGCTGCCAGGATACTTACTAGTGAGGGCTACTCCCAGAGGCTAGTTAGGCACTTCCAGCCTGCTAAGTCTGTAAACAGAAAGGGCTCAAGAGACCAGAGGAAGCACCCAGGCAAAGAAATTCAGGTGCAAACCATTTAAAATCACACCTGAAGGATTTAGGGGATCTGCCTGGAGACACTTTTCCACAGGATGTGCTGACAAACTTAACTTTTAGGTTAAGAGTTATTCTGAAACATTGTTTTTTTGTTTGCTATTGTACAGTTAACTTTATTTTCTGGAATAATACAGTCTTCTTCCTTGTCTTAGTAAATGCAGTGTAAAGAACATAATTGAATCTCTTTATGATTAAGTTTCTTGAAGTCCCTCAGTGCCCTATTATGACCAAAGTTTGGGTATTTTCATTTTACCTCAGAAAATGGTTTCACATACCATGACGCCTCAGAGAAATAGTTCATATGAGATCTCTGAAAATACAAGGAGAGAACTTGGAAGCCCAAATGATGGCTTTTATTTTTTTCTGCCTTGCCTCAGAGGAATGCACCTACCATAAACGCAATTCTAATCCTTTTAGAGCAAAACAATTTCCAGCTCTACTTTTGTGACATCTTAGCACACCCTTAGAAATATAATTCTCAAGAAAACACACACATAAAGCAACAGCCAACAAATTTTGAATCGATCCTATTTCATTTTATTTTCAAAATGTACATAGAGCATGAAACACATTTTAGGAAGTAGTTCCTCTAATGAAATAACATCAAAGTAATAGGTGCTCTAATCTACAATGCTTACTAATAACTGCTTTATTAAGCTAAGAGAGAATAAAAATCATGGACACTGAAGGACCATGAAAAGAACATATGTACTGACCCAAAGTGGTTCTAATTTTTAGGACTGAAAAGGAGATTCACTGAGTGAAGAGAGGAAATAAAGAAATTATTACACCAAAAATTAAAATTTTTTATACAGCCTTTAAATTTGTTTTTCTAGATTCCCTGTTGCTCTTGTACCTTTCCACTTTTTAATAAATTTATTTTGTTATGTGAGATTGCCTCTCTCTCTCTCTTTCTTTCTTCTGCCTCTTTTCTCCCAAACCCTTTCTCCATCTTAGCCAGTGTGGGGCAAGAAGATAGCTATTATTACAGAACTTCTCTCTCTTGCAGTCCTAAACATTCTCTATTGATTTCAGAAGAGGCATTCTGGGAAATTCACAGACATGGCTTTGAATTTCTTGTTTTGGTCCTTTCAGCAAATTTATAAAATGTTATATAATGTATCTGTCATACTGTTTTTCAGCATCCATTCAAATAAAAATTAATTTAATCTTAAAATTGAATATATAATTTTGTTTTGAAAGTGGTTAAAGAATGCTTAAATGTATCTACAAAGAATAGCATGACATCTTTAATGCAAATATTTATAACTGAGAATTGTTTAAATGACTTTGTAGGTTCAACATCCTATGTTAACTGGAAGCAAACACATATTCCAGTTTATATTAATAGCATCTTTTTGGAAGAGACCGCTACTGTTCACTGAAGTCCTTTGTCACCTTCCTCTGTGATAAGAGTTGTAACTAGAATACAGCTACCTGGAGAAAGACTATATTTTTTTAGTCCCGCTTGAAGCTATGTTTGACCATTTAACTAAATTCTTGCCAGTGGAATGTGAACAGAAATGGTGGGTATTAATTCTGCTCCTGAGTCTTAGAAAATTGAACATATGTTATTCCATGTCCTTCTGCCCCTTTTATGGAACATAGCTTTGAACCTTCAGATAACGACAATGCTCAAGGAGGTGAAAAAGTAAAAATATGCAAAGAAACTGGGCCCTAAAGGATTGCATAGACTGGGGGAGTCTCCTGTGAAAGTATCTGGCTTATTGTAGAATTTAATGTAGCATCAGAAAACAAACAAACAAACAAAAAACTGATGTTTTCTTTAAACCGTTTATTTTGGGGTCTCTTTGTTCTTTATATTAGCTAATGCATTACTCAATAGGCAGGGATGTTTTTATCCCCTGAAGCCACAGCAATTATCTCAAAGAAACTTTATTCTCCTCACCAAGCAAAGGAGGTTAGGGAGCACAGAGTTGATTAATGCGTGCTTCCAGTCTGGGCATAATGGAACAGCTCATTAAATACATTGTTGAACTGTTGGTAGCAGACATTTGAGAAAACAGCATAAAGGTTGGTTTTTTTTTCCCCTACCAAATGGAAATCTTATTGCTTTGAAAGTAATTTAAGATGAGCTTTAAATCTCAAAAGTGCAATGATTATACCTACATAATTTCCATGTTTATGGATTCAAACACAAATACTCTGGTGGTAAGGATGGGAAATTAACATCCTTATATCTGCCATCAATTTCATCTAATATCTTGATGACCATATGGTTTTGGAATTATCAGTCTAATGTAAAATTGACAAAAATGAAACTCATTTTTTGACAATGGAGATAATAATGATAGTAGCAGAAAAGAGAGAAAAGTATAGAGAAAGGTAAAGGAAGAAAAAATGTGTATGATTGCATCTAACACAAAAGAAAATCAAATAATAGACATACAATTGCTTATTTGATAAAGAAGGATCCCAGTCATACAGTTGCTTGAAGGTGGTAGAGGAAACAACACCTGGTGGCTGTATGTTCTTGGACTGTTATGTCAGATCTCCAAAAATAGCTTCTTGAATAGTTGTATTAATAAAATTTGGAAGTTTGCCATAGCCATTGTATCAGTTTCCTAAGGCTGCTGTCATTTATCTCAAACTGGGTGGCTTAAAATAACAGAAATGTATTCTCTCATTGTTCTGGAGGCTAGAAGTCCAAAAGTAAGGTGCGAGCAGAGCCATGCTCCCTCCAGAGCCTGTAGGGAAAGATCTGCCCTTTGTCATCAAGCTTCTGCTAGTCCCAGGCATTCTTCGGCTTGGGGCAGCCTAATTCCAGTCTCTGCCCCCATCTTCACAGCTGTCTCCTTCTGTCTGAGTGTCTTTGTGCAACAAGAAAGTTCCCTGACCCCCCCGCAGGACATGTGACACGGGTGCGGCTCATCTGTTCAGCTGCTGCGCATGCTCAAACCCCTTATGGGAGAGGAAGCACAGAGACGGGCGGGTGCAGGAGCCTGGGCAAGCACTTTTTGGGCTCCAACCCCACGGTGGCATCTAAGGGTGGGTGCCTGCAACTCCCAATAGTGCTCTTTTAGTTCTGCCATCTGCAGACGACTTGTGTTAACCAGCTCAGTGCCCTCTTAGTACCCAGGTTCTTGTCCGGCATCCAGGAAGAATCAGGTCACACACGGACTTGAAGGATAGTGAATGCAGAGGTTTTATTGAGTGGTGGAGGTGGCTCTCAGAGAGATGGATGGGGAGCTGGGAAAGGGATGGAATGGGAAGATGATCTTCCCCTGAAATTTGGCCATTCAGTGGGCGATCTCCTCTTGGACTATCCCCAGCTGCGCTTCTCTTGACGTTCAGACATTCCTTCCCTTCTCTCCTTCTCTGCTGCACCAATCCGCCTAAATAGGAATGTCTATTCCTATTTAGGGCCGTGGGTTTCCAGGCTTGGGGTTGGGGCCTTTGCTGGGGAACTGCCCTCTTCTACCCTGTACTTCCCTGTTTCCTGTGTGTGTCATCTGCATCTTAACATGAATGTCTCCCCTCTTCTGATAAAACATCAATCATACTGGGTTAAGGGTCCACCGTGCTCCAGTATGTCCTCATCTTAATGCAACTAATTGCATCTTTAATGACCCTTTTTATAAATAAGTTCACAATATGAGGTACAGAGGCTTAGGACTTTAACATATCTTTTTATTGGAGAAATGATTCAACCTATAGCATAATTAGTAGCAAATTAATTTCCCCAAGTGAAATATAATATTTTACTAAGATTGGTCTATTTTTAGTTCTTCTGATTCTTCTATTTTAAAAGAACTGAAAGAAATCCTGACTTTATAACACACTAAAAATAATTATTAAAATACGTAACTGAGAGTTAAACTCATCTTGTTTTTATCTTAAAATAAAGGCAAAAATGTGTCAAAATTCAAAAAGACTGTTTTCATTGCCCATTCAGCAAACTCTGTATCTGTAAGCTTTCTTTCTTTCCTAGAAATGGCATTAAGCATTGAATGGGCCAAAAAAAAAAAAAAGTAAATAAAAAGACTTGGACACTTTACAATCAAATTGTACTTGGCAAAGGAAAGAACTTCAATATGCTTTTTAGAAAGATCTTGTGTATAGAATCATACCCATAATATACAGTCATTAAATCTGTCAAAGTCACAAATAAAAATCCAATTATAATAAATTAGTTTATATTTCTTAAAGATTTTAAAAATTGATTTCTAAATAAAGCAATCCAAAATATCTCATAAAAATCTTCCAACATTTATAAAATAACAGCAGATTGTTTTACCGTATTGGTCTTTATGTATTGTATTTGACCATTCTTCCTGTTTGTCTTTTACAGGGGCTTTGAAATAAAAGATCTTCTATTTCTTATTCTGTTTCCCAAAACAGCTTTATTTGTGTGAGAACCAGTGAAGAATTGGGCAAACCTTCTTTTTCATGAAACGAGTAAGAAGTTTGACAGTCTGGCTGCTAGCCTGAATTTTATGGCACAACTGTACTTATAAAGATAGAATTTCAATTACACAAATCACCTTGGCACTGTCTTTTTAAAAGAGGACAGTTTATTCCCCTCATATTTCAGTAATATTCTTCTGAATTAGATCTATGCTACCAAAACCAAATCAAAAGCTACACTACATGCCACATTATAAAAGATCAGGCTTTATAAGAGATTTGAGTTTCCTCAAATGAAAGAACAGGCTACCTTACTAATTGTGTTAAGGATCTAGAAAACAAGGAAACATTCTTGACTCTATCTTGCTTACTTCCCTAATATTATAATTAAAGACTAGAATAGTAAATAAGCTCCTTAAGTACACACAATAAATAGGATCAACTGTAAAACCACAATTTCGCTACAAGACGACATTCCTTTTTTAAACAGCTTTTTCTCTACATCTTATGTCAGTAATTAACAATGTATTGTCTTCCTGAGAGCTATAATATGACTTCGTTTTCTACCAATTTCCTTTGTAATGTCCTATAGGGAAAGGTATCTTTCAAATTCAAATCCCCAGCGTAGCTCTTGGCATATGTTAGATGTTCAATAAATGTCTGCAGTGTGCTATGGGTTGGATGTTTTTGTCCTCAGACCCCAAATTCATTTGTTGAAACATTAAGTCCCAATGTGACGGTATTTGGAGGTGGGGCCTTTCGGAAACATTTAGCCCATGAAAGGGGAGCCCTCATGAATGAGATTAGTGCCTTCATAAGAAAAGACATGAAAGAGACAATCTGTCTCTCTTTCTCCCATGTGAGGATACAGCAAGAAGGTGGCTGGCTGTCTTCAAACCAGAAATAGAGCTCTCACCACACACTGAATCTGCTGGCACCTTGATCTTGGACTTCCCAGGCTCTCGAACTGTAAGAAATAAATGTTTGTTGTTTAAGTCACCCAGGCTATGATAATTTGTTATGTCAGCCAGAGCTAACTAAAACATGGTGTAAATGAGAAACCAAGGAAATTAAAAGGGAGAAAACACCAGCCAGTGATGGAGTTTTTACGGTGGTGACCAAAGCAGGCACTATCATCCACACAGTTCAAGTTTCCTGTAGCTGCCTTACTGAGCCTTGCTCTATACCAGTGGCTATGTATTGACAAACAATATCTGTATCAGAGAGGATCTCCCTTGCAATATTAGAGATTTTTTTGCAAATATTGAAGGTGATTTCGAAGCACATTCTTGAAATTTTCAAAATCCATTTAGAAATTATCAGGCTCTCTTTAAGAAAAGTAAATTAAGGTGCGGTGGTCTCCTCTGGCATGAGACCTTTATAACTCTGTACTTTCTCTGACTAGTACTGAAACCATCATTTTTAGTAATATCTCCTTCTGTATCATGAACCATGCACACAAGACCCTAGGCTTGCCATTTTGTGGACTGCTGCTTTTTTTTTTTCTTTTGTAATCCTTGACTTCAGACTAATTCACATTCTGTCCACTCTTATGTTGCTGCACGAATGCCTTCCCTGCTACTAGTGGATGACTTTTCTGTTAGTTGACCCTGCAGAAACACTTTACTGCCTTTTTGCTACAAAGCAGGACAGGATAATATATCTCAGTCAAAATATCTCATTTCTTCCTGCTGAATGTATCTGAAAATTCATGTTTCCATCAACACCTGCTGAAACACCCACTTGGAGAAACACTGAAGATGTCCTTATTGAGAAAACGTTTGTGGCTAAAACTATGCCCTCCCTTTCCCATGTATAGTTCACTGGGGAGGGTTTCAAGGCCAAGGAAATTCAGGCTTCCCAAATGTATCCTAATGAGGTCATCTTTGACATGTTCTCCAAAAAACTCCCATGGATTGCTTCCGAATTGTTGCACTAACCAAATCTGTCATTTGCTACTAACTTCTAAAGCTGCAATTCGAACACGTAAGGTAGTGTTTTTAATGATCATAAAGCTTAGAAATTAGGTAATCAGCCTAAGTCAACTTTAACATGCATACTATATAGTTTTCCCCCAAGCTTTGATACCAAATATCTTTATTTCATGCCAGGAGATATAATCAAAACATAAAGGGAAAGTACTCTTTTATTATTATTTTTAATCTGTGCATTATTTCTTTTAATTGTGCTTTGTGCTTTTTTAAAGTGGTAACTTCACTTTTGATGTTATATTCTCTGGAAATATCATTTTGACGTTTTAAACAAGTATTCAGGTGACTTTACTAATTGTTGCTCTTTTTCTCCTTTAAAGTATGGGATTATTTAAAGTCAATTATTCCTCCCTATAACTTGAAATAAAAAATTGTGATGCAGGAAACATTCTTGGTTTTCAATATAAAATTCAATTTCCATAAAATTCCCTGCAAGAAAACGTTTAGTGTTATACCATTGTTTAACAAAATATATTTAAATAATAATTCAGCTAAATCTGTTTTTAGCTTCAAGGATACTTTTTTCATGAAGTAAAGCTACCTTTTAACCACTTTAATAGTAGCCAATGAAAAAGAAATAAAGTAACACAATATTTTGAAAAATATAATTACTTACATCCAACCTTTAAGAACAATAAAATCTTGGTGCTAAACCAAAACAGTTCAATATTCACTCTATGATATCTCTTGGTAAGAGATTTCTTTTCAAGATTTGCCAATGCCTAAAAATCTTGAGTTCAAATGATCCTATGGAGAAACAATTTTATATCAAATTATTTTAATGAGCAGTATTTACTATATGATCTTCAGTTATATCACTTCTGCAACTACGGCACAGATCCGTAATTGAAAAACAAAAGAGCTCTAATGTGTGAGTTCACACTCTAAATCGGACTTTCTCTATACAAAGCATGAAGGTCTTAGCCAAAATCATTCTAGGGTTTTTAAATGAGCACATAGTTCAAAGAATGTCAGAGAATGCCCAGTTCTCTGCAGCTTGAGCTCCTCACTGCTGCCCCGTATGATGCAAATAAATGGTCTAGCTCAGGGCTGCTTCAGAGGCTGACTATAGCCTGAGAGAAGGTTAATAATCATAAGAACAACAAGGATCTGGGCTGAGTTCTTACTGATTATCCTTAATTTTCCTAATAATCTATTGAAGCAGATGTCACTTCATTTTAGGAATGAGGAAATTACAGTTTGAAAAATGAAAGTAATGGTTCAAAACTATCCAGGTAGCAAGTGCACAAGTTATCATTTGATTGTAAAGTCCATGTTCATAAAACATCTCATATTATTCTAGCTTAACTTTGGAGGAATAGGCTGCTGTGGGCTTGAAACTTAACTGGAAAAACTTAGTTGGCTTGATTCTGAGAAATATGATTCTGCCTTTTTCCTTAGTCTTCCTTCAACACCTTGCCTTGTCTCATCCCAGTCTTGACATTCTGCATAGAGCCAAGTGAGTTAAAAGAGACTTCCTTGATGTTTCCTCACTTCCTGCTTCTCAGCACATATTAAAGTCACTTCCTTAATGCCCTCCATGTTCTCCCTTTGTGCTCCATTTCTTTGTGTTAGAACAGTAAGAGAGCACATGCTTGGTGGTACTCAGATTTCTTTTCTGAACCCACATTACTCAAAATACTGTTTTCTGATTTCTTAGATGGACTTATTCTAAGACCCACAACTGAATCTTCTGAACCCCAATCATTCTCACTGGCCAAACTGTAAAGTGAAATGTCATAATCACTTATGAGAGCAAACAATAACTGATTGTTATAATTAATTTTCATGTGTAATCATACAACGACTACTGAAAAGATAATAGAAAGGTAGTAGTGATTATTATACAATAGCAAAAAGAAAGATTATTGCCATTACTCTGGTCCTCATTACGTAGCCTATGAGATGTAAATCATCTCCTGTATTATCACCCTGATGAGAATCTTTTATCTATTTAATAATTAAAAAAAAGTTATTGAGCCCCCTCTTCTTGCCAGGGACTGTTCTGGGTGCCAGGGATATATAAAAGAACAAGATTTGCCTTCCAGTATTTCACATTTCATTTGGTATGGAAAGGGGACTGAGGAGTAGCAATTATACATAAATAAGTAAACAAAAAATGGATAATAAGTTCTATTGTTCAATTAAAATTTAATTTAAAAGACATTATAGAGAATGACTAGTTCTGAAAAGATCTTTTTGGTAAAGTCAGATTCAAGCTTATTTCTGAGTGACAAAAAGAAGCTAGTTAAACAAACACTGTTGGCATCCCATTACCATTTGTACAACTGGATCTTTATCAAGAATGTTAGTGAGTCAGCAAAGAGTTTTTAATGAGTATCTTAAAATTTATGTGAAATATCTCTGAAAATGAAACTTCCTGTGGGAATTCCATTGAAGACGTCACCAAACCTACCTCCTTCTTAACTGTGATGAACTAGAGTTCTTCTTCCAGATTGGGGTGATATTAACTATAGATTATCCCTCTCTGTGTGTGTAGGCATGGGGCAGGGGGCAGGCAGATGTAGTTATTAATGAAATAATGTGATAAATAAACACATCACAAAAGAATATACCTGCCGATTTATGGTACTTTTTAAACCATATCACTTAAGACTATGTACTTGTAGAAACGCCTGTGATGTTTAATTTGATAGAAGTACCTACTTCCAGATTTTGACCATTCTCAGTCTTCTTATTCTTGGTGCATTTAGACTGTATCTGCCTTATTCAAAGATATGACAAAGGCCATAAATGCTGAGGTGTGGATAATAAAATTATTCCTGAAAAACAACCTCTGATTATCTTAGACTTTGTAAAGTTAAAATATCGATAGTGGCTTCTATTTTGTTATTCCTAAAAGAATAATAACTACAATCACCCTGACTTTCTGCTCTGGGGCACTTTTTCATCAGGGTGCAAGGAGGAGAGCCCAAACAAAGTATGCATCCTGGCTAAGAAAAGAAGACAAAGCTTAGTGTGTTGGGGGGCTGATGCCGCTAGGATTTGTCAGGCAGACTAGCAGAGAAGAGAGCTATAGAGAAATCTACAGAGCCCTTCAGAAAAGAGAGCTATACAGAAATCTACAGAGCATTTCAGAAATCTACATAGCACTTCAGTTTCTTTGAGTCTGTGGCTAGATATTAATCAGCATATGCATGGAGTGAAACCCCATTAGAACAGACGAAGAATTACCAGGGATCCTTAATGTGATCAAATCCCAGAATTTAAACAGGACAACGATGCGTGAGTTCTGACCAGCCAGATTGCAGTGATTTTAGTGATTATCAAGGTTATTCAGTAGAAATTCCAGAAGCATAACATCTTGGTTGTAATACCTAGCCTGAAAGGATTTTTTAGCTCCACCTTAATAAAGCTTAAAAACAAGCTTTAAAATAATCAAGGTAAACAAGCAATTTACCAAAATCAAATTTAACATTCTTTGAAGGAAGAAAATAAAATGTAGACATTCAACAATTTAACATATACAATGTTCAGAAGTGAATACAACTTTCTAGGTATTCCAAGAAACAGAAAATATAATTTATAATCAGGAGAAAAATTAGTAATAAAACATTCCCAGAAATGATAAGAATGATGATACTATCAGATAAGAACAGGCAAACTGCCAAGAATGTAAAGAAAGACAAAATGAGAAGTGAAATGGACATAATAAGAAGTGAAATGGAATTTGTTTTAAAAAATAAAATGGGGAGACCAAATGTAATTTATAAAGGAGAATCTGAAATGCAAATTTTGCTGGATGGGATTAACAGAAGATTAAACGCCAAGAAAAGATCAATGAACTTCCAGTCAAGCAATAAAAACCAGCCAAACTGGAGCACACAAGAGAAAAAGTCCCAAAGAAAAGTTTAACAGAGCCTTCATAATAAGACCTGTGGGACAAGAACATACAGAAGATTGGAATCCAATGATGTGTAGTCAAAAGAATAATTTCTAAAGAGGGAATAGACAAAAGTTTTCTTTAAAAAATAAGCTCTAAATAAAACCCTATACAGTCAAGATTAATGAACTCAAGTAAGATAAAGATCAAGGAAACCACTCTAAGACATATCTTATCAGATTTCTGAAAAACAGTAATATAAATAAATAAATAAATAAATGTCAGCCAAAGGAAAAAAAATACACTGTACCTACAAGGGAAGACTTTTAAGAATAACTACAGACATTTAGCTTTTAAAAAGTGAAAGTAATGTGGTTGAAATTGAAGAAGAAAATATTCTAAGCAAAAGAAACCAGACACAAAGAAACATACTATTTTTATGTAAATCAAATTTTAAAATGGGCAAAAGTAAATTTAAAAAGATCAATGTTAGCCCCTGAGGTGGGATAATTCAAAGCAATGATTCAGAAAGAAAATTTTTGACATATGAAAGGAAAATAAATCTTGGGACCCCAAACTCCCTAAGCCAAAGAGTAAAGTCAAGGTGAAAGCTGGGTCATGCAAACCTGCCTCCTATTTGGTTCCTAAATAATATGACTACAAAGGTAAAAAGCTACATATATCCCTCACAACTTTCCCACAAGGAAATTCTTTGTGGGCTCCAACATCTTTATCCTAAAGCATTTCTGTGAATTTGACCCTGGCAATATAAATTGATAGTTTACCTTCACAAGGGTGGGACAAAGGATAGAGCTCAAAGTCATCCCTCTGCTCACCTGAGACAAATGAGTATCTGACTGCTTCCTCTGCCATATTATCTACGTTATCTTACATAAAATTACCAATTCACTGAGCCAGATGAAGGCATGAGTGACTATTTCCTCTACTCTCCTCTCTCATGAAAATTGTATATTCAGTGAAAGGCTGATCAAAGACTCCAGAGGGTGCAACTGTTTTGTCTTTTTGTCTACTGACACATTTTAAAAATATTTCTGTTCCCTCAGTATCCACTGTTTCCCCTTTAAATACTGAAGCCCTCAAGATCATCTTCAGAGAAAGGCATAGACCTGCCTCCTGGGTATGTGACCTTAACTTTGGCAAATAAACCTCCTCAAGTGATTAAGACTTGCTTTGGTAATTTTCCTGGATTTACAGAGATAATATCAATGTTACCTATCTGGGTGGTGATTATATGGTTTATATATTTATCATAAAATATCAATGTGTACACTTAAAATGGGTTTATTTTATTGTGTATAAATTTTTACTCAATAAAGTGGATTTCAAAAACAAAAACAGAACAAAGGTCATAAAAGGCAAAGATGTAAACGTGTAAAAGTGTTCCTGACATGAAAAGATTACCACAATCGCGCACTCAATTTCCTTATAATTCTTTAGGAACCTAGGGCGACAAAGAAACACATTGTTTTATATATATATTTATATTTATATGTATATATTTTTGACTAACAACAGAAATCGAGGATATTCATTTACTGAGATATAATTTTTCCTAAGAAGTTAATCTTGGCAAAGAAGGTGATGTTTATGTAAAAGAAACGTTTGACAACTCAAAGGCTAATGCTTTCAACTCTAGTTTTAGCAAAGGTACAAATGCTGTTCAAATAAATAATGCATGTTCCAAATATCTTTACATAAAGTAAAAGCTTTTTTTGCAGCAGTTGAGACAACACGGCTCAGGTACACTTTGGCTTCTACACATCTACTCTAATTCATTAATGGAGCTTTAGGATCTAGGAGAAGGCATAGTTAATACAGCCATTAGAGTAGCTCTTAAATATCTGATTTCTCAAATGAAGGTTAGAGAAAATCTAGATTGTAATTAATTTATATATGAATATTCTGAAAAGAACTTTTAGTACATGTATTCTAAATTGTTGAATAAAGAGAAAGCCATGCACTTCAAATACCAGATATTTGTTAGACAAAGTTGCATTCTTCTGTGTAACATTAAAAGTAAAACTTCAATTTTCACCCAAAAAGAAGGCTAACACCCTTTAACACAAATGTAGAAAGTAAAAGTCGTTTGGTACCGAATTGTTTTTTCTCCCTGAAAAAGAAAAAGAAGCTTTGGATCATCTCAGTGGTTAAAACCATAATCGATAAATATTCCAGTGCTCTGTATTACGTAATTGGAACAGAAAACTATTTTTTAGTTGGTTGTCATTTTTCTGTGCTCTTGAATTCTTCTGAAATTTACTTTGTCTTTCTAAAATTATTTTTCCTTTTATTTTATGTATTAATAATTGATCAATATTATTTTTGATGAACAAATCATCATCATATATATTGATAAAATACACTGTGATGTTTTGACATACGTGTACAATGTGGAATGATCAAATCAAGCTAACAAACATATTCATCACCTCATGTACCTATTATTTCTTTTTGGTGAGACATTTGAATTTACTCTGTTATGTTGAAATAAGCAATATATTATTATTGACTGTGTAAAATTTACCATACGTTTTAAAAAAATGGGCTGAGGGTTTAGATGCTGGCCAAGATGAAGTAATTTTACTATAATCTATCTCTTTCACTGATTATCTTAAAAACTCAGGACAAAATATTAAAAGTAACATCTGAAGACTCAGAGAAATAAGCAATAAAAGGCACATGGGGAAGGGGAAGTAAAAACTTGAAGAATATCCTATTTGGGGTAATTTTTCCATTTCTTTCTGCTCTTTTATCTCCTATCTTGTACGTGAGGTATCTCTAGTCATAGAACTATGCAAGAGTTGCAGTCAGCAAAAACTCCATGCGAAACCAGAGGACCAGAAAAAGGGATTCCTGCGAGATGGAGGGTGTAGAAGGAATCCCATTAAATTTTCTTGTTTCTCATTTTTCTCCCCTAACCCTGTTCTAATGGGCAACTGAAATTCTGCAAACAACAACAGCAAGAACAAAACCATGTTTCTGGCCTGAAGGACTGACTGAAAAACAGGCTCACATAGTCCAAGAGTGAGGATGGAATACCCATTATTTTCTGTCTTTTTTCCTCATTGCTTTGCCTGATAACAGTGACCAGTCATGAGGAAATGCACAGAAGAATCTTAGGTGACTAAAATTCTAAAAGAACTACTATATTTCTCTCCAGACGATGGGGAAAGGGAGTTCCTAGAAGCCAAAGCATGTGATGAGAATCCCAGAGAAGACAGTCTGGAGAGGGGGCTCCCCCAATTCTCTGTATAAAAAAGCACAAACATTAGGCTCACCCCTGAACTGCATGTACGTAGTACGGCCCCAAACTAACATAAAAAAAGGGCTTTGGGAACTAAATTACAATAGAAACCAACACCTAAGGCCCAGACTAACTCCTCAGTGACCCATGCCTGGAAGACACAAAAACAGCTTATCATTGACCTTGTAAATTGAACTAACATTAGAACCACCAACCACAGAAGGCGGGACAGATACATGGTCTGAAAGTAACTGGATTGATTGTCTCCTAAAACCAACCAACCAACCAACCAACAAACAAGCAAACAAAACAGACATTTATGGGACAATTTTAATAGAACCCAGCATCTCACAACTTCATATTTTCAAAATTAAAAATACAGTCTAAAATTACTCAACTTAAAAAATGTCCCAGGAATATGTGACCAATTCTCAAGTGAAATGATAACAAAAAGATGCCAATTCCAAGATGAAGCCAATACTGGAATTATCAGATAAAGACTTTAAAACAGTGAGTATAATAACAGTGTTCCATGATTTAAAGGTAATCACCCTTGAAATGAATGAAAACATGGAAGTTCTGGTAGAGAGGTAAAATGTATTTTTTTTAAATCCACATGAAAAATTTAGAACTAAAAAATATAACATTTTAAATAAGCACGGTATAGACTCAATAGCTGGATGGATGTGACAGACGGATGAGTCATTGAACACAAATACAGAGTAATAGAAATTATTTAATCCAAAGAACAGAGGCAGAAGGCCGAAAAATTAACAGTGTTAGGAAACCGTGGAACAATATAAAAAGTTGTAAGTAAGCGCCATGTCATTGGTGTCTCAGATAAAGAGGAGAAAGATTGTTGAAAAAATGTTAAATAAAAATGTCTGAAAGCTTCTCAAATGTGA
Source organism: Pan troglodytes (assembly GCF_028858775.2). Taxonomy (NCBI): domain Eukaryota; kingdom Metazoa; phylum Chordata; class Mammalia; order Primates; family Hominidae; genus Pan; species Pan troglodytes. Next base: position 30,736,723 of record NC_072420.2, read on the forward strand.
TGAAGGATACACATTTGTGAATTCGAGAAGCTTAGCAAACTCAGAGGGGTAAACTTAAAAAATACCAGAACCAGACACATATCAAAATCAAATTGCTGAAAACCAAATAAAAAGAAAACCTGAAACTTTCATTCTTTATTGTTGGGAATGCAAAATTATTCAGCAAATTTTAATGATAGTTTGGCAGTTTTCAATTAAGTTACACAGAATTGAGTGTTGAGCACTATGGGTTTGAATGGCACGAGTTGACTAACATGTGAAATTTTCTTCTGCCTCTGCCCCCTACAACAGCCAGACCATCCCTCCCCTTCCTCCTTCTCAATAGCCTACCAAATATGAACACAATGAGAATGAAGACCTTTATGATGATCCTCTTCCACTTAATGATTTGTAAATATATTATCTCTTTCTTTATGATTTTCTTAACATTTTCTTTTCTGTAGCTTCCTTTATTGTAAGAATACAATATATAATATACATAATATACAAAATATGAGTTAATCAACTGTTTACATTATTGATAAGGTTTCCAGTCAACTGTAGGCTATTAGAAGTTACATTTTTGGGGAAGTCAAAAGTTATACACAAAGTTTTGACTGTGCAGTGGTCATACCTCTAGCCCCCATGTTGTTCAAGGGTCAACTGTATACATTTACTGTATGACCCAACAATTTCACTTCTAGGTATTTACCCTAGGTAAATGAAAACTGAAGTTCACACAAAACCTTGTACATAAGTGTTTATAACAGTTTTATTTACAATTTCTCAAAACTGGAAACAATTGGAATATGCGTCAACTGTTGAGTGGATAAACAAACTGTGTCACCTCCATGCAAAGGAACACATCTGCACAACAAAAACGAATGAACTATTAATACTCCCAGAAGCGTGGATGAATCTCAAATGCGTTATGCTTAGTGAGAGAAGCTACACTCACTATATTATTCAGTCGATATGACATTCTGGAAAAAGTAACCGTAATGCTCAAAACAGGTTAATGGTTGCTAGAGGTTAAGTAGGGAGAGGAGACAACTATAAAGGGGCAGCTTGAAAAATTTCTAGTGACAATGGAATTATTCTGCATCTTAATTTTGATGGTGGTGACATAACACTATGCATTTTTTAAAAGTTACAAAACTTCACAAAAATGTGGTTATTCTATGTAAATTAAAAGCTGAATAAATTAAAAACAAATGGAAAAGCTTATTAGTAAATATTGAACAAAATGTTCAAACAAAACCTTTCTAATGAACATATGTTATTGACATTCAATGTTAAATTGGCACTATTCTTTTCTCAATATTGTTAATTTTAAAACTATATGCTTCTTTATTTAAAACATATTATCAATATAGCCCAAATCTTCAACAACAAATTAGGAAATATACTAGAAATTATATTTGCTTCTTACAACAGCAAAACAACAATAAAATACTTAGAAATAATCATATCAAAAAATGTTAACAGGATCTAGATAACAAAATATTTTTTCTACTGACAGACACAAACAAAGAAAGGGTAAATAAAAGGTCAAGTTATGTTCTTTGATGGGAGAATAAATTATATTTTTAAAAATTAAGATCCCAATAAAAATATCAACATAGTATTTTTAAAACTATTGAAATTGAATCTAAAGTTCATCTGGAAAACCAAACAAGTTTTTAAAAGCCAGATATATTTTGGTCAATAAGAGAATTGGCTGTGGAGGATTGGGTGCAGCAGCTTAAACCATTATTCCATAATTATGATTCCATAATTAATTGTGCTCTTCTCTTTTACAAAGATGCAGACCAGTCATTGGAAATATACATAAAATACAGAAATAGGCACAAATTCATTTGAATGTTACTGTGTAATAAAGCAATATTTTGTATCAGCAAGAAAAAAATGCACTGTCCAATTAATGGCATTTTTATTACTACGACCGGAAGACACCTGGAAAAACAAACTTGTGTTCTTAGCTTACTCATTATAACAAAATATAAACTTGAGGTTAATCAAAACGGAAATCAAATATTAAAAGTACTCCAGGCTGGGCACTGTGGCTCATGCCTGTAATCCCAGCACTTTGGGAGGCTGAGGTGGGCGGATCACCTCAGTTCAGGAGTTCAAGACGAGCCTGGCCAACATGGTGAAACCCCGTCTCTATAAAAATACAAAAAAAAGTAAGCCGGGCATGACGGTGGGTGCCTGTAATCCCAGTAACTCTGGAGGCTGAGGCGGGAGAATCGCTTGATCCCGGGAGGCGGAAGTAGCAGTGAGCTGAGATCGTGCCATTGCACTCCAGCCTGGACGACTGATCAAGACTCCATCTCAAAAAAAAAAAAAAAAAAAAAAAAGTACTCCAAAACACTTGATAGATTTTTCTCCTAAGCTCTCAGAACAGGAATGACTTAACACAGGATAGAAATCTATTCAACAGATTCACACACATTTTTAGATGCGGTGACTTCACATAGGATGGAAACGGAAGTTTCCATGTGTAATATATAATGACTATCTAGAGATAAGCCTGGTTAAAACAACCTCTTTTGAGATTATAAACTTTTCTGATTTTGCTCATTTGCATAACAAGAATCTTGGCCAAAGTGGCTATGTAGGTTTCATCTAGTTCACATATCTGGCTATGATGGGAGTTCCTCCAGGCCAGTCAAACCTGGGTACACACATGGAATTCACAGTAACTAGTAAGCCACTTCTCTCTAGCTCAGTCTCAAAGCCTCTCACACTGAAGAATAAGACACCACTGAAACTTCTCGCTGAGCTCCAGCAGCAGCCAATAAAAGTGTTCCTTTGCTCTTTGGTACAACTGAAGACATTTACATGGACATTTTTTCTTATTCTACCACTCCTTACTCTATTCCTATGTTTATCTCACAGCTGATACTTTTGGGGCTTTTCATTTATCATTTTCTAGTTGACTCCTAAGATAAACAAAGAGCTTACAACAATTCCTAGTACATTATAGGCATTCATTAAATGTTTGCTATGCTGCTGTTGCTGCTAATGATGGTCTTGCAAAATTTTTCATTTCAGAAGGTACCTAGTGTCACTTACTCAGCAACATATGGATTGCATCTTTAGGAATTATCCTTTCTGTTGCATTAGAAGAATCCTTACCAGTTAGAAGCCCCTGTTACCCATACGTTATAATGTTATGGTTAAGAGATAAGTATAAACTATATTTAGGAGACATCTTTCCTATTTATTAATGGTTTGAACTTGGACAAGTTGCTTAAACATTTTGCCTCAGTTTTCTCATTTGTAAGCATTTGACAATAACATATATTTTGTGGAGTTTTTCTAAAGATTAATCAAAATAATACAGGTAAAGTGTCCCTATATACATCTGAGTATCCAGAGACGAGGGATGGGTCATGCTTTACTCCTCATTGTGTCTCCGGTGACAAACATAAAAACAAAAGTCATTTATCCATCTAATGCACAACTCTTTTTGGAAGGTACAATGAGCAAAATGTTCTCTAAGTTTCCTTTTAGTCCTCTATCATACATTTTATTGCAAGTTGTGGAAATAAATTATTCACATTGGATTTACGATGACACATCTTTCAATTATTAGTTATTACGACATGGTGGTAAAGAATAGCAGCTAATAAATATACAAGATATGATCTATTTTTAAAATCGTTATTTTGCAATCCAAAATATTTGGCACATTCAAGAATCATCTATAAATGCTACCCATTTGGCAGAAGCTTTTTAGGGAGTAGAATAACATATGGCCACAAAACATTACTATAGAGATAATTTATCAATTACAAATGGGTAAATACACTTTTTCTATGGATAGACCCAGTGGTCACCACTTTAGTGAACAAAATTAGCATTATCAATAATAAGACAACATGACATTATGGGCCTTCCTATGTGACACAATAAGAAATACTGTTATGAAAGATCCTGGCACAAATGTTAAATCTGAAATTGATTGCAAGGTATACATAAGAAAAATCCTAAACAATGACTGGCTTAACCTTCAAGATAACAGAATCATAAGCAGCCACAAAAAAGGTAAAACAATATTTTAGATTAAAAGCAACTGAAGTAGCATAACCACCAAAGGCAATGCATGAGCACTGGTTAATAGACATAAAAGAATTGGGACGGACAATTAGGAATATTTAAATTGTCAACATTTTCATGACATAGAATTCTAAAAAAAATTAATTTGACTACATTTCAAAACAAATATATATTTCAAATATTCTAACATATGACAATGATATTTTGCTTCTGTAGGGAATGATATATTTTGATAAGGAAGTATTCATATTCGTATGTATATATATACACACATGCACAAACCCACATATATGTAAAGAGAGAGAGACACAGAGAGAGATAAAGAGAAAAATAAAGCAAATGTGACAAACTGTTAATAGTTGGAGAGTCTTGGTGAATTGTAAATGGGTGTTCGTGGTAATATTTCAACTTAATAAAATGGGAGGAAAACTTAATACATTGGGAAGAAAAATACATGGAAGTGAATTGTCTAATTCAAAACACATACCTTAGTAATGGGTTCTCTGGACAACTTTTACAAAAAGGATTCTAGAATAATCCAGTTTGTTAACTTGATTTTCTGTCACATAGTTTTCCTTCTGAACCGGAGGCTCAGTCCCTCACACCCCCGCTGGCAAACATGCTTTTAGCCTTCATCCTATGTTGAGTTAGTATGCATAGTGTATACTCAAAAAATGCTAAGTTAATTGATTTTAAAATTAGCTCTTTAAGCACTCAAAACAATTTCAAAGGACACTCTGCTGAAAAACAATTATCTAATGTACTTTATACTTAAATATTCATTCATTTTTGTATTCTACAATGTTGATGTTGTCCAAATCTCTGCCAATCACTAGGAGAACATCAAGCTAAAAATTTACTAATTAATTTATGATTTTTAAAAAGTATATTGCTTATTTGTCTCTTGAGTAGCATGTCAAAAGGGGACTTGAATTAACTCAGGGTATTTCATTAATCACTAGAGAAAAATGCCTAGGACTCATTTTATTGTCAACATTTTGATGATATAGAATTCTAGAAAATTCATCATCTTATTTATGTTTCAAAACTTATACGATATATTTAAAATATTAACATACTACAATGGTATTTTGCTCCTGTAGGAAACAATATATTTCAATACGGAAGTATTCACATTCATATATATATATATGTGTATATATATATATATACACATACACATACAAACACGCATATATGTAAAGAGAGACACAGAGAGAAGTGGACTCCTCAAACACAATGCTTTAATATTTATCCTTAAAACTAGCATTGTTTTTGACATGACCCTATGATTAATCAAATGCTCGATAGAAGTAGACCACGTTGCTTTGAGTTTCATTAGCCTCACATCGATGTGTCCTAATAGGGAATAGTCAAGATGTGTTGGCCTGTTTGTAGGGTGCATCCAATTTTAACATAACTTCCTGGTCTCCTATGTCAGATTATACCCAGGAAGGTCCAAGGAGGATCTGCCATCTTCATTCCCCATTTTAATTAGTTCTTCAAAGGCCAGAGAATGTCTCACAGGCACATCTTGAGAAGATCATCAAGGGAATTTGTGACATTGTAATAACTAAGCTTCAAAATACCACTGGAAAAAAATGATTCATGAAAGCCAAATATTAGCTAAGCTTTGCATATGATTTTAACTTTCTTTGCTTTTAATACAAGTAACAGAGCACTAGAGTGACTATCCTTACAGGGACAGGAAGGCCCTTGACTCACAAAAAGAACTTGTTCCAAGGCATACAGCTAATTATTTTTATTAAAATTACCAAAGGAGAATGCAAAGTAGCTTCAGCTTCTTCTTCAAGAAGGTATAACTTGCTTACTTGATAAGAATTGGAGATGAGTGGAAACTTATACTTTGTCAGCTAAAATTAATTCACACTGCAAGGGGAAAGTATTTGAATGGTATCCGGAATTGCTTTAAACAAATACACAAAGACTGAAGTACTTATGAGGAATTTTGTGAGGGAGCAGTTGGCAATTCTATACTGATTCTCTCCTACACTATTTTTTTTTTAGCTCTCCTGAAATTTCATGTATTTAGTTTGCTTTGGCAAGATTGTGTGGCTGAAGTAATATTAGTTTTCTTCCTATGTATCTTGCTGGGGAGGGGAAGAAGAAGAAGGGAGATGTGAGAAGAGGAAGACTTAGGATTATTATACTGCAATCCTACATAATAAAAATAGTTTAATCAAATGAATAGAGCTCTCTTTCTTTAAATATACTGGGATATAACTATTTAATAAGGCTCTTCAAATGTGTAGGCTGAGGTAATTTAAGCAAAGTAGCACTGGTTGCATAATTAATGTGACTATTCTAGCCTCAAAAACAGTATTTTTATTATAAAGCTCATTTTCATTCTCTGAATTTGGGAATTTTTTTCACTTGCCGAAGATTGTTTCACATTGAACCTGGGGTGAATGGATTCATCAGGATAGGGATAATTTTATTTGAAAGGTTGTTTATATTTTAGGCAGCCCATAGGAATACCTAGTGAGCAGTACAATGGGTATTAAGGTAACACATAGGAATCCCAGTTTATTCCCTTAGTTTATTGGGGTCTGTAACCATGTGGGCCATCAAGTAAAGAATGAATGCTTTTGTAGCAAACAGATTGCTATGTATATTGGATAGGGCAGAATTTAAACAACAGTCATAAGCTTTGCCCTTCAGCCAAGTGAAAACGAAAATGATTTGTTCTTCCCTTACTGTGAATTTCTGTAACTCCTTTGACCTCAGTAAATAACAAAATCATTTTCCTTAAAAAGAAGAGGCAGCTATAGAAACTCTATAATGAACTTGACTTTCCCATTCTGTTCTGGTTGGGATAAAGTGGGCAAGTATGGGAAAATATTTTAGGTAGGTGCAAAAGTAATAGCGGTTTTTACCATTATGTTCAATGGCATAAACCACCATTACTTTTGCACCAACCTAATAACAGTGATCCAACTGCCTTAAACCCTCATTGGCAAAGGTAATAAGGAGGAATGTGAGTGTAGAGGATAGCTGGAAAGAGAATCTACCTATCTTTCCTTTCTCTTTCCCCAGCAGAGGCTTAAGGTGACTGCTAGGGTTTGAACGTGTCCCCTCCAAAATACAGGTGTTGAAACTTAATGGCCAATGTGATAGTGTTAGAAGGTGGGGCCTTTAAGAGGTGATTAGGGCATGTGGGCTCCTCCTTTGTGAATAGGATTAAGGCCCTTATAAAAGTGGTTTCACGCAATGTTCAGCTCTCGTTCTTCTGCCCTTTGCCATGTGAGGACACAACGTTTCTCCCTTTTGGAGGAAATAGCAACAAGGTACCATCTTGGAAGCAGACAGCAGCCCTCTGGAGAAACCCAAACCTGTTAGTACCTTCATTTTTGACTTCTCAGTCTCCAGGTCTATGAAAAATAAATTTCTTCTCTTTATCTATTATCCAGTCTCAAGTATTTTGTATTTAAATAAAAAGAGCTTTATTTATTTGATTTACTTGATTATATTTGTTATTTAGTCCTTAGTCTAAACAGACTAAAACAGTGATGCTCTGTGCCATTCCACTGTCATGAGGGGGTGACGTACTAGTCAAGGGCATAAGATACCCTGCCAGGCAGTCTGCAAAGGACACATTAATAGCCACATAACTACTTTGCATCTTTTTAATTAGATAAGATTATTGTGTTGCTGGAAGAGGCTCTAGAATTTGTCAGGGACACTTAAGAGTAATTAACCCAGTGGAGAAGTGAATACAAAACACTTTGCTTTGAACTTGCATACAATTTTTACTTAGAGTTTATGTTAATTTGAGGTTGCCTTTGGTGGCTGGAGTAACGCACATTAGAGGAGTTGGACCTTGAAGCCAAATTTACAGAGCAAGCACAGTATTTATTTAGAACGTGTGTTTTAGCTGGGACAGACTGCAGTGAGCTATTGCTTCTATGCTGTCAGCCAGGCTAGCCCTGGGTGACGCCACTAATGGTGAGCAAACTTTTTTTTTTCTTTTTTGCACCTCATAATCAGGAATTTATGTTGAATTATCTCAGTGCTCACATAATTCTAGTTTCCATCTTAGCTCTTGTGCTACCAGATAATAAGCTATATGGCAGTCTGTGCCATTAAAATATCAAGGTGCTTTGTGAATCATCCCCGGAAGTTTGTTGATTGCCATTTCTTATATTTAAGCAAAAAGGAAACTGGGACATGGTGAAACTAAATGTTCCTGCTTTAAAGAACTAAAATTCACAGGCTTACAGCTGAATCCATTAAATTGCATTAATGCATTGTTGAAACATATGTAATTCTTCCAAAAAGAATTTTAAAAGAAGTAAATTTTTATAATTTATTTATAGACATGAAAGAATTAAAATTATTTTATAGAAATGATGCATCTGTATTACTCTCCCTTATATGAACAGCAGCTCTTATAAACCTAAATGGCTATGAACGGAACTTTATGAAGTCTAAAATATTTAAATGTTATTCAACAAAGCAATAAAATTATGAATGTGCAAGGGAAATTATTTTTATTATGAGGATTTGTATGTTGGTAATGAATCTTATAGTTAGCAAATTCTCATTAGGATTTCTTTAAGTTAAACTGTCCTTTTATTTTTTTGCAGTTTAATTTCTTAAAGACTGAATGACTTACATTACATTTAAGGGAAAGGTTTGTGAGATGGCTGGTTATTACTGAACCGTAGCCTCAGAGTGCTTTCATCTGCTTTGTACATTTCTTTAAATTTTGGAGGTGGAGGCCCCTAATACTATCATTACTGAGACGTTAATAGAAAGCTACCTAATCAGTGCCAAAAGTTAAAAGCAAACATTAGTGAACACATATCCATTAAAATATGTTTTATCTGCCTGTCATATTTTCTTAGCTGCATTTCAGTAATAAGCTTCTTTACATAATAAAATGGCAGTTGTAGCCTACAGAGTACTTGTGAAATTTGACTGCAATGTAAATCACTCTTGCAAAATGCCTTGAAGAAGGATTTCTTTCCTTTAGATTCTGAATGGGAATAGTATTACATATCTGGTCCCTGTAAACATATCTCACACTTGAGGTTTATGATTCTTCCAAATAGTAATCATGAAGAAATTACCAATGTTATGGGATCATTTTACACAGTTTTAAAGCAAGATTTCTTAACCGTTTTTTTACAGTTTTAAAGCAAGATTTCTCATTATTGCCATTTTAAGCCAAGTGACTCGTTGTACGGGGCTATCCTGTGCACTGTAGGATATGTAGGAGCATCTCTGGCATCTATTTGCCTATTTTGACAACCAAAAATATCTCCATACATTGCCAAATGTTCACTTGACCCCATATTAACCCTGGTTGAGAAACAATATTTGAGAGGAATTATATCACAGAGGGAATTGAAAAGTAAGATAAACACAAGAAAAGTATTATCCACCAGACCCTTTCCCTTTATCTGAAAATGGCCACCATTTGATCACTTAGTGCTTTTAATAACCAGGTGCTTTTGCTACTTAGAGTTTGACTCATTCAACCTTAAATGTAATCCAATTCAGGGCAGAAAGTATATAATCATAACAAGGTTTCCAAATGCTCCCTTTTTAAATCAATTCAATCGCCATTAATTTCCTCTCTGTTCACCAAATTAACAGCTACTCAAGGAGCTCTTGGTTCAGAAACAAGAAAGCAGAGACTCACTCTTTCTCCTCCTTTCCTTTAAATGTGACTAACAACCTGGAAATTGTTCAACAGATAATGATAAAAGGACTCTGAGATCTGGAAATAAGAAGACAAATTGACAGCAAACCTCCGTACTTTAGGAAGGATACTGCAGTAAGTTCCCTGGGTTTTATTTCAATCTCCTATACACCTCCAGACCAGGCACTGAAGAGGCCCGCAACCAGGAACCACCAATGGGCATAGACAAAAGAATTCAAGAAAAGCCATTTTTTCTGTCCAAAAGAATTGGAGATGGGAAGTCCAGCAGACCCCTAGTAGGGAGCCCTAACTCCTACTCTGAGAATAAAGGGTGATTCTATCTGTTGGCAGCAGCAGCAGCAAAGCCCTGGACTATCCCAGCCTCTGCCCCACAATTAGGACACTGGTGGGCACTTTAATCTGCCCACGGTATTGGCAGTAGTTATGTGACTTTCTGGTCTCACTTGTGGATTAAGAAGATCCAAGCCCAGCAACTACTGCTTCCCACACAAGATTGCCCAGAAAGAACAGACAGCCCCAGAAAGCACATTCTGTCCCCCTCAGCACCATCAAGGACTGAGTGGGAAGAAAGACAATGCAAAAAGAATGAAACAAACCAGAATGGCACTGCAAGGGCTCAGAAAACTGAACTCTCATGGGAACTAAATCCCACAGAACTAGGCACAAACCTACCCTCTAAACCTAAACAAGGCTGAATGCTTTCTAAAATAGAAAATTTACAAAAAATAGAGTCTTCTAGCATAATAAGTGTTCAGGACAAAATTAAAAATCATTTGTCATATCAAGAACTAGGAAAATCACAATTTGAATAAAAAGACAATCAGTTGACGCTAATACTAAAACAAACCAGATGTTGGAATTGTCTGAAAAGGAATGTAAAGCAATCGTTATAAAAATGCTTCAAAAAGAAATTACAAATTTACAAATGTAATTTATTCAACAAGAAATTACATTTACAAATGTTTTAATAATTAATTATGAATTACTATAATAAATTTATAAATTTTTATAATAAATCACAAAATACGGACACATGAAAAATAGAATATTTCAGGAAATAAATAAATAAAAGTTATAAAAAGAACCAAATGCAGGTTACAGAACTGAGAAATATCATACCCTAAATCAAAACTTGCCAGATTAACTCAATAGTATAGGATATGATAGAAGACTGATAGAACTTGGAGAAAGAAAAATCTAATTTATTAAATCTGAGAAACAGAGATTAAAATATATGGTAAAAATAAATAGAATATCTATCGGCAATGACAAAATATCTAATATTTTGTATCACTGAAATTTCAGGGAAAGAGAAAAAGTGTGGAAATAAAGAGGTATTTGGAGAAATAAAGGCTAAAACTTTCTTCAAATTGGTAAGAGACATTAACCCACTGAATCAAGAAGCTGAGTGAACCCCAAAGAGTATAATTCAAGAAAATCCACCCCAAGACAAATCATAACTAAACTCCTGAAAACTAAAGGCAAAAATTTTTTTAGAAACAGCCAAAGGAATGAAGTATATCTTACAAAGGAATACCACGATCAGTAACAACAGATTTCTCATCTAAAACCAGATGAGAAATTACTTCTGGATGCCAGAGAAGAAAATGGAGTATTTACAAGCACTGAAAGGAAATAACTGTCAACCCTAAATTCTATATCAAGGGCAAATATCCTTCAGGAGTGAAAAGGAAATATATATAGTCTCAGGCAAAAGAAAACTTAAGAATTTCTTGGTAGCTGACTGATATGGTTTAGCTGTGTCTCCACCCAAATTTCATCTTGAATTGTAATCCCCATAATCCCCACGTGTTATGGGAGGGATCCAGTGGGAGGTAATGGAATGATGGGGGTGGTTTCCTCCATGCTTTTCTCATGATAATGAGTGAGTTCTCATGGGATCTGATTGTTTTATAAGCGTCTGGCATTTCCCCTGCTGGCACTCACTCTGTCCCACTGCCTTGTGAAGAGGTGCCTTCTGCCATGATTGTAAGCTTTCTGAAGCCTCCCCAGCCATGCAGAACTGTGAGTCAATTAAACCTCTTTCCTTTATCACTTATCCAGTCTTGGGTATTTCCTTATAACAATGTGAGAATGAACTAATACACAGACCTACTGATAGTGGCAGAAGACAAACAAACTCCTAGGCAGACAGGGATGGGTCCCCAGTAAAATCTGACCTTCAAGAAGACATAGCCTGAAGCCTGAAAACTGAGCTGCCATTTCTGGGTAGAGTCTAGGATTGGAGTGACAACTTCCTTGAGAACTTTTAGCCAATCGAATGGTGCTTTTTCCAGGCCCTTCCCATGGACCAATCAGCATGCACTCCCCCATTCTGAGCCCATAAAAATCCCTGGACTCAGCCACACAGACTGAAAGCTACCTGCTTTCGGGCTCCCTCTCACAGCGGAGAGCTACCCACTTTGGGTCCCCTCTTGTGCCCAGAGCTTTTCTGTCACTCAATAAAATTCTTCTCTGCCTGGTTCACACTCTGGTGTCCATGTATTTCATTCTTCTTGGTCATGGTACAAGAACCTGGAACCTGCCACATGGCAGGTGCAAAAAGAACTATAATATAATTCCCCATTCACTAAGCTGTGGGCATCGGGACCAAATGAGCTGTGACATGCTCCTGTTTGCCAAGCTGTGGGTGGTGGGAACAAGCGAGCTATGACATGTCTCTGTTCACCAAGCTGCAGGTGGCAGGAACAAGCAAGAATTGTAGCATTTCTTGGGGGCTTGGACCTCGGGAATCCCCAGGCGAGAGCCATAACACCCCTTGGGGCTACGTGGTTGCTGGCATCTCCAAGTTTTCAGGCATCACCCCGATCCTCTCATCTAGACGCCAGTGCCCAACCCAGAGGTTGCTTGCAGCATGCCCACTGCAGCCACGGGTTGAGCACAGATCCTATGGTGAGCGCAGGATCTGGGCTGCGACACCAGTTGAGCCCAGTCTGCTGGGCCGAGTGGGCAGAGTGAGCCTGGTGGGCCCGAAATATGCCCCAGGCAGAGGTCATGGTGGCCCCAGAGATTTCCAGTTGAAGAAGCAGCACCAAAGGAATTCTGTAACACTGTTACTCTCGCTCCTGATTGCTGAGCTACAAGAGTGAAAAAAGCTGCTTGGGTGCCATTCCCTCTCACAAGCCAAACTACACAAAAGCCGCAACATTTCCTTTAAAGAATGGCTGATGGAAGATCTCCAAATACAATGCAAGTGATAACAGAAGACTGAATGGAAATTTCAGAAAAGAAAGAAAAACAATGCTATAGGTAAAAATAAAAGTAAATAGACTATCCTCCTCATGAATTTCTTTAGTCATATTTCATGCTTAAAATAAAAGTTATAACTTTTATCATAAAATTTATAGACAAAAACTTTATGTGGTCCCCAATGTATGTAGAAGAAATAATTAAGAAAACTGCATATAAACGGTCAGTAGGATAAAGAGATTTAAATGCAAGTAAGGTTTTTACATTTCACTCAAAGTGGTAAAATGTTGAAACAAATAGGCCATGATAATGATATGTGTATATGGTTATACATAGGAAAACACCGAGAAAGCTACATAAAGCAATATACTAAAAAACATAAATAAATCAAAGTGAAACACTAAAATGTTGTTCAAGGAACCCACAGGAAGGAAAGAAAAGAAACAAAAGGGTGAGAAATGGAGGGAAGAAACAAAAAACAAATAATAACATAGCAAACATAAGCCCTAATATAACAAATAATTAATTACCTTAAATGTAAATGGTATAAGTATACCAATTAAAACAGCAGAGATTGATAAGGTGGATAAAAACAACTGTATGTTGTCTACAAGAAAGTTAATTTAAAAATAACAAACATAAGCACGTAGAAAGTAAAATGATAAAAATAGATGTATCATACAAACATTAATAGAGAAATCAAGAGTTACTATATAATACCAGATAAAGTAGGCCTCATAGTAAAGAAAAGTACTGTGGACAAAATGTTGCACTATAGTGATTTAAAAAAATTTATTCATCAAGAAAATATAGCAATTGCAAATGTGTATTTACCAAGCCAGAGAGTTTCAAAATAAAGATAAATCTATAATTGTAATTGGAGACTTTAATACCCAACTCTTAGCAATTTTAAAACCACTAGAAAGAAAGTCAGCAAGGATATTGAAGAACTGGGGGCCAACATTAATCAACAAGTTGCGACTGACATTTATGGAACACTTAACACAGCAGCAAAAATATACACAATATTTTCAACTGCTTATATAACATTTACCAAGATAGAGCATATTTTGAGTCTTAAGCAATAAAAAAGACTTGAAATGATACACAGTATGTTCTTTGAACATAGTGGAATCATGGTAGATTTCAACACCTAAAAGACAATTTAAAAATCTTCAAATACTTGAAAACTAAATAACATACTTTTAAATAATCTGCAAGCCAATGAGGAAATCTCAAAAAATGTTTAAAAATGCATGAAAAGGAATGAAAATCATATAACATATCAATATTTACGTAATACAGCTAAAACAGTACTGAAACAGAAATCTATGTTACTAAATGTTTACATTAAAAAAGAGGAAAAGTCTCACATCAATAAGAAACTAGAAAACAAGAGGAGCAAAATAAACCCAAAAGAAGCAGAAGGAAGAAAAGAATAAAGAGCAGAAATTCATAAAGTTGAAAGGATAAAAACAACAAAATAAACTGAAACAAAAAGATGGAACTTTGAATAAATGAAGAAAATTGATAAACTTTTACTGTTATTGATAAAACTAGCAGCAGATAAGACATATTTTGCCACTGTCGGAAATAAAATGGAATATCTCTACATATCCTGCAGCCCTCAAAGCTGCATAAGGCTGATAAGGGAATACTAGGAACAACTTTTCATTCATCAACTCAGCAACTTACATGAAATAAAAGAATGTTTTAAAAACAAAAATTACCAAACTCGACCAAGATGAAGATAACCAGAATAGTCCCATACTGCTTAAATAATTTGAATTTGTAATTTACAAGATCCTGGAAAAGAAATTCCAGGTGATTGCACTAGAGAATTTTACCAAAGAAGAATGGACACCAAATTTACACAATTTCTTCCAGAAAATGGAAGAAGAGGGGATACTCTCTAACTCATTCTAGGAAGACAGTGTCACCCCGATACCAAAACTAGACAAACATTACATGCAAAAGAGAGAAATGCATACAGGAACTTAGATGCAAAAATCATCAATAACATTTTAGTAAATTGAACCTGACAATATATAAGATCAATGATATACGATGACTAACCAGAATTTATTCCAGTTATTCAAGTCTTGCCCATTACTTGAAAATCAATCAATATAACCCACCGTATCAACAGGCTAAATTAGAAAATCCATATGATCATATCAATTAACACCCGAGAAGCATTTGACAAATGCAACACTGATTTATGCTAAAAACTCTCAGAGCAGCAGGAATAGGAGGGAACTTTCTCAGCCTCATAAGGAATGTCTACAAGTTATCAATTCTTAAAATCATATATAGGTATAACACAGTTCCTACCAAAATTTCAGCAAGGATTTTTGTAGACATAAACAAGATTATTATAAAATGGGTACAGAAAGGGAAATGACCTAAAATAGCCAAAATATTGTTTTTTGTAAAAAAAAAAGAATAAAGTAGAAGAAATCACACTTCCTAATAGTAAGGCTTACTATACAGCTACAGTAACAAAAACAATGTGATACCAGTGGAAATACAGACTCATAGATCAGTGAAACAGAATAGAGAACCCAGAAATAGAGCCACAAAAATATGTCCAATTAATTTTTGACAAAGGAGCAGAAGAAATTCAATGAAACAGTGATAGCCTTTTTAGTAAATGGTGTAAAAGCACTGGACATCTATAGGCAAAATCATGAACCTTAACCTATGCTTCGTATGTCATAAAAAACTAACTCAAAATGTCTCATGGGTTTAAAGATAACACATAAAACTATAAAACTTCTAGGAACAGAAATAGGACAAAATCTTTGCAACCTAGAATTGGCAATGAATTCTTAAACTTGGCACAAAAAGTAAGATTCATAAAATAAAAAAATCAACTGGACTTCAACAAAATTAAAATCTTTTGTTCTCAGAAAGACTCTTTAAGGAGAACGGAAAACACATTACAGGTTGGGATAAAACATTTGCAAATCATGTGTCTAACAAAGGACTTGTATCTAGAATATATAGTTAGCTCTCAAAACTCAACATTCAACAATTAGAACATAGGCAAAAGACTTGAAAATACATTTCACTGAAGAGAATGTACAGATGACAAGCATATGAAAAAATATTCAAGAACATTAGTCATTAAGAAGGTGCAAATGAAAAGCAATGTGATATCACCACACATCTATCAAAATGGCTAAAGTTAACAACAAAAAAGTGACACACCAAATTTTGGTAATTATGCAGAGAAAGTGTGTCTCTTATACATTGGTAGTAGAATTTAAAATGTACAGCCACTCTGGAAAATAGTTTGGCAGTTGCTTTTAAAACAAAAATGAACTTACATGATCCAGAAGTTGTACTCCTGGGCATATATCCAAGTGAAATGACAACTTATCTTCATAAAGAAACTTGTATAATAGTGTTCACAGCAGCTTTATTCACGGTAGCCACACACTAAAGACTATTCAAACATCTGTCAATGGGTGAATGGTTACATAAGTTATGGGATATTGCATCATGTAATATTATTCAGCCACGTACAAGGAGAAAACTATTGACATAAACAACTTGGCTAAGCCTTGAGGAAATTTGTGGAGTTAAAAGAAGCCAATCTCAGAAGGATACAGACTACATAATTCCATTTATGCAACATTTGTGAAGTAAGATAATTATAGTGATGGAGAGATTAGTGTTTGTTGGGAGTTGGAGATGGGAGGTGAGAAAGTGAATGAATCTATAGAGAGGTGACATAAGAGAATTTGGTGTTTCAGATGCAGATAAATATCTTGATTGGGGCATTGGTTACATGAAGCTAAACATCAGAGAATTGCATAGAGCTTGGCACACACATACATACATGCACAACTGAGTGTATATATAAACTTGTGAAATATGAATTCACTCTATGGCTTGTACCAATGTCTATTTCCTCATTTCAGTATTGTACTATAGTTATTTAAGATGTTAGCACTGGAAAAGACTGAGTGAGAGCACACAGGACCTCCATGTACATTTATTTGCAACTTTTTATGTATTTATAATTATTTCAAAAATTTTTAAAAAAAGGATAAGTAACCATGGAGGCAAAGTAAATGATCAGTAATTTGGGCATATGTAGGTGAGCAGCAGCCAATTCTACTGCTGGTTGCCGTATTGCAAGATGGTAGATTGAATAACACCTCTTTCTCTTCCTGGTCACATGAGTGTCACCCTCATTGTCTGCTCTTGAGAAATTCCTTCCCTTCACCCTCAATTACTTTCAAGTTTGCTATATTGGGATGATTTTTGATACGGTAACCTAGGTATGTTCATTCTAAGTAACATTCTCTCTACTTTCTAGACCTTTTCTTCTTCCTGCTAACTAGGGCACTGCAATATTGAGGTGTTACACCAAAAGTTCATCTCTGAACTAAGAACAACAACAAATAAATTGCTTTAGTAAGAGAAATTCCAAACACAATAGCTTAAATAAAAAAATATTTTTTTTCTGTTGTGATAGTTTGGCAGGCCAGGTCAGGAGGAGCAGCTCAGCTAAATGAAGAACCAGGGACCCAATTTCCTTCAGTCCTGTTCCTCCACCTGTTCCTTGAGTGCGGTTCTTTGTATGATTGTAGCTGAATTACTGCTCTGTGTTCCAGTCTCCAGAAATAAAGGGAAGGATTTTCCTTCTAAGTAAGTAATACATGGGTGGCATACATCACTTCCATGCATATAATGGAATATTATTCAGCCTTTAAAAAGAAGGACCCAGAAGTTCCAGGCTGCAGTGAGCTGTGATTGTGTCACTGAACTCCAGCCTGGGTGACAAAGCCAGACACTATCTCAAAAAAAAGGAAGAAGAGGGAAATCATGCCATCTGCAACAACATGGATGAACCTGGAAGAAATTATGCTTGTATGTGGATTCGAAAAAAGTTAAATTTCTAGAAACTGGAGAGTTGAATGGTGGTTTCCAGGACCTGGGAGATGCTGTAGGGGAGGGGGTGCTGGGTGGATGTATGGAAATAATGGGGAAGTAAAGTCTGAAACCTGACATACAGCACTGTGACTATAGTTAACAATATTGTGTTGTATCACTTGTAATTTGCTAACAGCAAAGATCTTAAGTGTTTGAACTATACACACACACCCGCAAAGACAGTAACTATGTGAAGTGGTGGATATATTAATAACCTTGAGTGTGGTGATTATTTCACAATTATATATATATCAAATCAAGTCGTATACTTTAAATATATACCTTGTTTAACTGTCAATTATACTGCAATAAAGCTGGAAAAAAATTATATTTTAGCAGAAAAACTAGATCCTAGGTGTCTACATTCTGTGTGTTTGGTAACTTATTATAAGAACTTCTGAAGGCCATTGAAAAGGGGATGGGATTACTTACTTAGAAGGAAATCCATTCAGGGTAAGTGAGACTGCCTCTGAGCATTTCGGAGAGGAGGCAGGCCAAGAAGTAGACAAAAGAGCATTGAGGAGGGTGGAAGAAGCCCTGCTCTTGGCCCCACCCCCGCTTTTCGTAGGAGTAAAGACTCGGGGCTAAAGGCTCCAAGGAAAGGCAGGGAACAGGTAGTGTGGCAAGGGGAACTGTAGGCGGTGAAAGCAGGGAGAGAAGAAGCATCTCTGTATCTCCACACTGGGTCTTTCCTCCACAGCATTCACATGAAGGAATGCAAAACATTGAAGCATCTGTAAGTTTGATACCCTCACAATATGGCTAAATGCCAATTCTTGGCACAGTTGGGCAATAACCTAGGAATTAAAAGGAGAGATAATAAAAGGGCAATACCCACTCAGTTGGGGTTAGTGAGTGCTATATTTCTCCAGTCTGCAATTGAGACACCTCACTACCTAGACAAGAAAAAGACACTGCAGAGATTTATTCCTATTCTCCACCCACTTCCTTTCTACATTGGGACTCGCCCCCTCCTATATTTCATTTCTGTTTTAACTCAATAGATACGCATCAGTTTTTAAACTTTTTTACTTTTCACTGAGTTCACACATATGGAAAATATTTCAAGGTAAAAGATATTTTTTAAGTTAATGTTTAAAAATACCTATTATTATAATAGAAGCCAATTTCTTGTCTTTGCATAAGTTATTGTCCCAGACAGTAGAGCTTGAGGGAGCTCAGAAAGATTTTTTAATAAGTAGCAAAAGTAGAAAGAAAATAAAATGGCCAGAAACCCTGCTATGTTTGCTGTAAGCCTACCTTGCAGCTTCCGCTTGCTAGCTACATTGCAAGCTCACCTAGACCACATTATGATCACAATGTCAACATTGATGCTAACGTTCAATTCTTCTTTACAAACTTTAAATGATCAAAACCACATGGGCAAAGAAGATAATGGAAGAAATTAAGTTAAAAAATTAGAAGCCACTTTTTAAAGTGACATGAAAGATAGCAGATTGGCAGAAAGCATTTGATGTTTCAGCCCCTGTAGACCTTTGTTTGAATCAATGCCAAAATAAAGACAGCACTTAGAGGATTTCAAGTTTTGTCAACTCTCTAGGAAACATAGCAAACTGCTTACTCTGCACGTAAGTTAGGAATGGAAATAAAATTATTTAAAAAGTGTTAAGGGAGACCGTTGTATTCTGGGGTAGAATACACAATTTCAAGTTTAATTGGGAGGTCAAGGAGAAGGAAAGAAACAAACTCAAAATATACACGTGCAGAGTGCATTGGTTATCTTACAAATACCATCAATTCATCTCAGTCTTTTATTATAAAACATGTTGACTAAATTAATGAGAAAGATTGAGCAGTTTCTTCAAACTTTCGTGAAAGACCAAAGCATGAAAAACATACAAAGCTGAAATTCTTGTGATGTGTTGTAAAGATTTTTTCATTACTCACAAAGGAGTATGTGTAACAAGATGTCAGAGGAACCAGTTGGAGTAAATAGAAATTCAATTAAGGAAGAAAAGAATGAAAGGTTTTTAGAGAAGCAGAAAAACAAGACTGCACGTAGAAGTGCGCAGTGAAGCCTCCCTTCTCATTAAGGCAATTGGTTTACTGTCCCTGTTGTGCTTTATACTCATGCCCTCCTCAGAATACCTTGTTCACATCGTGAGTCACTGTGCACTAGCTCTGTCCATTTCTGCTTTAATCCTGTGGGTTCTTTCATTTTAAAATGACTAGTGATGCCTGGCATATTCTGTCCTGACTTGTTCAAGATATCCCTGAAGAGCTCCCTTCACTAGCCACACAGCAGCATAAACTAGGGTTGTATATTCACTTATTGCTAAGATTTTAGAGGAATTGTAATAAATTCAAGGGTAAGGCATTGCCCAATTAATTAAAGGTAATGAAAGTGAATGCAAAACACGAGAGTCGATCATCCTCATTTTACTCTTCCCCCTGGTTTCTCCTTTGAGTAGGAAAATTGGTCAGGGTACCATGACTACATCGATGCTGTTTTGTGAGTGGGAATCAGAGTATTTCTCCTCTCCTCTCACCATAGTTCCTTTCTTGATACATTAGTTTGAAGGCAGCATATTCCTGTAATAATCTGTTCCAGAAACAAGAATTAGGTATTAGGAGGAAAAGAGTGACTGCAACAGAATAGGAGGCATCACTCTGAAAAGAAAATATTTGTTGTTTGGAGTAAGATAGAAAAAATGACATCAACAATGCATTCCAAATATTGTAATTTCCCAAACACTTATGTCAGATATCATTTTACACAAGTGGTTTCATATTGCTTAAAAGCTTGGTAGACAGTGAAATATGAAAACATATTCATATTCAAGTAGAGAAAGAGTAGTGTTTATGGTAACCCACACACATTCTGATTATTGGCAAACATTCATATAGATAAATCTCCCTTTTGCTTGATAATGAGTGACCATATAAAAAAATCAAAGCAAAATACAAAAGGATAAGAATCTACAGGAACAAACTGTCCAATTAAAGAATCAATGGAAGACTTTGACCTGCAGCGACAAATTGTTCAATTGATCCAATATATGTAACCGTAATCTGAAGCCTAAGAAACAGTACAGCAGAATAAATAAAAATGCTGGATTTCAGAGAAAGGACACATTTTTGAAAGTGTTCTCTTCCATGAAACCAAAGAAGATTTAAAGAACCAATTTGGCATCTTCAATAAGATGCATAGAAATAGGAATTGGGCTGAACCTATGGGCATGGTGGGCTCCAAAATCCAAGGCAGGTAGTTGTGGTTGAGACCTATGCTCCTGTAGTTAGTGTTCCCTTGCAAGTATTTCATGCAAGACGGAGACCAGAAACAAAACCATGGCCTGAAGTCAGGTTGTAGAGAGGCCTAAGTTACCTCTGAGAGGAAGCTGAGGCTGAAAGAAATGGAACTATGTTGTTGGCTAGACACAGTTTATAGAGTCCTCTGGGCTCAGGGAAGTAAAAGGAAAAAGGAGTCTCCTACAGTGAATTGATCTGACTTATTTTTATCACCAATGTCACTACAGAGCTGAAGCCAAAACAAGAAGGCAGGGAGAGCCCAAAGGAAAAAACAAAAGAAGAAACCCTGAAACTTCTGTCTCAAAATGACCCTGAGAGCCAAAGAACATCTGTCGCTAAGAATGGCAGCCAACAAAATGAAAACTCAAAATATGAATTCACTCCAGATAAAGGTGACTTTTTTGGAAGAGTTTGACGTAGACTTTGAAATAAGCACATTCAGGATAATCAATGAACAAAAAGTGTGCATTATAAGAGAAGAAGAAAATATAAAGGAAAAAAGACATGAAATAACTACATATCAACATAGAAAGAATCAATTTTAAATTGTCAATAAAATTAAACAGCCTATTGAATGATTAAAAATGAAGAATAAATTTAGTGTTTCCAAGATGTACTAAGAAAAATTCTAGGAAAAGAGAATGGAGAGATTAGCCAGGAGGCTAACTTTGAAAATTATAAAAGGAGTATTTTGGGTGTTTTTGAAATGAGCAAACATTAGAATCTTCAGACGGAATTCCCACTATAAATACTGATCAGAGAGAAAAATATATTACTATGCTCATTAATAAGAAAATTTAAAATCACAGAAATCTTCATGGCAGAGCAGGCATAGTAGGCATATGCAAGTCTTAGGCAAGTGTTCATTGCATAGCAAGCAGTGCACGTCTTAGCAATGCAAGTCCTCCCGAATATATCTTAGATATAATTATATAATTCCAACCCAAATCCCAGCAGACTGTTTATCTTGGAACTTAATAAGATAATCTTACCTTCTTTATGTTGGGAAAAATGTTTCCCGAGGACTCCTTCCCCGTATGGTTCCATGTTTGAGTTGTCCAAAAGAGGATTGTATGCAAAATTTGAAAGATGGGAGCAAACAAGCAGCCATTACTTTCTGAAGGTGACCATAATGAAATGCACGGACAGACACAAAAGTGCTTGTCTTTATTCTCCTATGCTTTGTGTCCAGCTCTTTTTTTTTTTTTTTTTTCTGGCTGATAGCCCTGCTGACCAGGTGTGACTCCAGGTTACCAAACTCTTAACATGGACTCAAAGAGTTAACAGCTTCTCCATCACCTTCCTCTTCATATTCCAACTTTGGAGGTGAGATGTGTTTGGCCTCTAGGCCGATGAACTGGAAATTTCTCTTATTCTTTAGCTTCACCTACTTCAGTTATTTATTGCTGCTTATCTAGCTATTACCCTTACTCTTTCCAACATTATTTTGCTTGCAATTGTGTGGGTAAGGAACTCAGAAAGGGCTAGGCTTGACAATTCTCCTCTCACTCAAATGGTGGTTACTAGAGTGTTCACTTGCAAATTGTTGCCACTCACTCACATATCTGGTGCCTTGGGCTCCTTCTCTCTTTATCCATGTAGCATCTCATCTTCTGAGGACTCTTCATATAGCATGGGCTTTTCACCTGATAGTCATTCTTTACATAGTAGCTGAATTCTAAGGAGCAGGAAGCAGAAGCAACCAAGCTCTCCTGGCTCCTACTACATTTTATCTCACAGGCATTTCCCCTCTACTGTTTTGCATGTTTAATTTTGTCTTAGTATCTGCTTCAAAAAGGTTCAGGAATAGTATAGACTTCATGCCAATAAATTTGACAGCTTAGATAAAACAGACATATTCCTTGAAATACACAAAAAGGGAAAGCATGTCTAAAACACAGATGTGATAGTTAATATTGAGTGTCAACTTGAGTGGATTGAAGGATGCAAAGTATTGTCCCTGGGTATGACTATGAGGGTGTTGCCAAAGGAGATTAACATTTGAGTCAGTGGACTGGGAAAGGCAGACCCATCCTCAATCTGGGTGGGCACAATCTAATCAGCTGCCAGCATGGCCAGAATAAAAGCAGGCAGAAGAACACTAAAAAACTAGACTGGCTTAGCCTCCCAGACTACATCTTTCTCCTCTGCTGGATGACTCCTGCCCTCGAACATCAGATTCCAAGTTCTTCATCTTTGGGACTTGGACTGGCTTCTCTGCTCCTCAGCTTGCAGACGGCCAATGTGGGACCTCACCTTGTGATCCTGTGAGTCAATGCTCCTTAATAAACTCCCCTTTGTGTATACATCTATCCTGTTAGTTCTGTCCCTCTAGAGAACTCTGACGAATACAATAGATAACTTGAATGGCCCTAAATAAATAAAAAAACTTACATTCATACTTTAAAGCTATCAAAGAAAAGGACAGACACAGGTAGATTCACAGGTGAACTCTGCCAAACATTTAAATTATGAATAATCCTTATTCTGCACATAAGGGGGGAATTCCCAACTCATTTTATAAGGCCATCATCATCTTGTTATCAAAACCAGACAAAACCACTACAAGTAGAGAAACCAGACTAATTGCCAATTAATATATACATAGAAAGTCTAAACAAAATTTTAGCAAACAGAATCCAGAAATATACAAAAAAGATAATATTTATGATTGTTAATTTTATGTGTCAACTTGACACATAAAATTACAGAGTTCCCAGATATTTGTAAAACATTATTCTGGGTGGTGTGTCTGTGTGTTTTGGATGAGATTACCATTTACATTGATAAACTTAATAAAGAAGATTGCTCTTGCTCATCTGAGTGGGCCACATACAATCAGTTGAAAGCCTGCATAGAACAAAAAGACTGACCCTCCTCCAAGTAAGGATAATCCCTGCTGCCAGACTGCCTTTCAACTGGAGTATCAGTGTTTTCTTGCCTTCAGCCTTGAACTAAATCATCGGCCATTCCTAAATCTCAAGCCTGCCAGCCTTTGGATTAGAACTACACCACCAGCCTTCCTGGGTCTCTGTCTTGCTGACGCATCTTACAGATCTCTGTAATTGTGCGAGCCAATTTCTTAAAATTTTTATCTAGCTAGCTATCTCTATCTCTGTAGCTCGGTCTCTATCTCTATCTCTTATTAGTTCTCTTTCTCAAGAGAGCCCTGCCTAATACAATGTGTCAAGAGCAAGTGGTTCTTCCCCACCCAGAAATTCAAACAGGTATAACATTCTAATAGGAATCAATATAATTTGTTAAACGTTCACACTAAAAAAGGAAAATAACTGGAATGTTTTATCACACTGTGATGATATAATCTCTTATTTTGAAAATATTATTGATGAAGTGTGTAAAGCTTATATTTCAAGAGCATACATTTACTATTGTGATGGTTAATTTTATGTGATCAATTGATTGGGATAAGGGATGCACACATAGCTGGTAAAACATCATTTCTAAGTGTCAGTGAAGGTGTTTCCACAAGAGATCAGCCTTTGAATTAGCGGACTGAGTAGAGATGATCATCTTCCCTGCTGTGGGTGAGCAACCTCCAGAGTGTTGAGAGCCATGAGTGGAACAAAGAGGCAGAGGAAGGGGGAATTTACTCTCTCTGCTTATGCTGGGACATCCATCTACTCCTGTTCAAGGACATTGGTGTTCCTTGGTTTTCATGTTATCAGACTGGGACTGGGACTTCTACCACTGTCTCTCCTGGTTCTCAGGCCTGGAGATTTGGACTGGAACTACACCACTTGCTTTCCTGGGCCTCCAGATTATAGATGGCAGATAGTGGAATTTCTCAGCCACCATCCATAAACACATGAGTCAATCCCTCATGATAAATCTCTTTTTTTTTTTTTTTTTTTTGAGACAGAGTCTCGCCCTGTCACCCAGGCTGGAGTGCAATGGTGCAATCTTGGCTCACTGAAACCTCTGCCTCCTGGGTTCAAGCATTTCTCCTACCTCAGCCTCCCAAGTATCTGGGATTACAGGTGCGCATCACCACAGCTGGCTAATTTTTTTTTTTTTCTATATTTAGTAGACATGGGGTTTCACCATGTTGGCCAGGCTGGTCTCGAACTCCTGACCTTGTGATCCGCCCACCTTGACCTCCCAACATGCTGGGATTACAGGCATGAACCAACATGCCCAGCCAATAAACCTCTTTCTGTGTATCTTTCTATATCCTGTTGATTCTGTTTCTCTGGAGAACCCTGGCTACTTATGGTACATCTGAGCTGTACATGACCAAACTGAAAACATAATGTTAGGCTTAGTCAAACATGTAAGACTATAGAAATGTAAGCCATTCAAGGTGAAAAAGTCACAGAAAAAGATTGCACATGTTAAAGGCTGATAACTGAAGAAATCTATGTATTTTTTAATAGAGAAAAGACAAGTTTAGCATAATTCTCAGCTTTAAAAACCATCTCATATGACCTAATAGGTCATCCTTCTCAGTTTCCATAACTTGTGTCCACAGATTACTGATTAAGGTTACAACCTATTCATTTTTAGAAACACATCATTTGGTTCATCTTTTCATCTTTTGTTCACTATCAAATTCATTGGTTCAGTTTTGCTCCTTTCAATTAAGAACATAGCAAACTTTCGACAATAGAGAAAATATTTAAAATACTAAGCTTCATTTATGCTTTTCAGTGGAGCTAAGAAATGAGAAAGATGAAACATCCTCAGAACAATTTTAACACTGGTGAAATCAGTGCTCATTTTCTCAGTTGAGATATTTAATCTGATAAAAGGAATGAATAGCTTCTTTGAGGTAATGTTTTTGACCTTTTTTTCAGAATGTAGTCCCCTGGACATGTGAATTTAATTACATGGCTCTGCATTCCACTCAATCTAGTTTCAGAGTTTGAGCCATTTGCTTTTAAAGTGATTTTAGAGTATTACCCCATTTTAAAATTGTATCTCCTAATTTGACTCTTTGGAGAGATCACAGTTTTGAGGAGCATAATGATGAATAGAGAGCATCAATATCATCAAAATCAGCATCAGGATCAATATTAATTAGTGATAATTCTGCAGTTGTCAACATGGCTGCAAATATTTGCACAATAGGGAAAGCTTACAAATAAATATGTAAAAATCCCTTGATCTAATTATTCTGTACTTCATCAGGTACTACTGTATAGATAACTCAAGTAATTTTTGTATTGTAATTCCAATAATTAGTTAGGCCTGACATGTAGCTCAGATAATCACCATAAGTTTTCTCTCTTCTGAAAACATTTGAGGCATACAAGATATCACTGAAAATTCGTCACTTTTGCAGTGAACAACTACCCAATTTGTATTATGTTTCTAGTTACACTATGTACTACTCAACAATAGAGCTGATCTTTGAATATCAGAAATATACAGTGCTTTCCTTGTAGTTTTGTTATTCCATGGAACTGTAATATTCCCTGTCAAGTGTATTTTTCATCCCTGGACAGTAACTATGTGTTTAATTTCTCTCATTGGATGTAAAAGTTTATACGTGCATGATAATGTGATATTGGCAAAAGGATTTTTTTACTAAGATAATTTGAAATAACTATTATATATATGCCATATAATGCTTCCACGAAGATAATTTGAATTAACTATTATATATATGCCATATAATGCTTCCACTGTTTTTATTAACAACTTATTTAAATACAGAAATTTCATGATATTACAAGGTTTCTGCACAAGAAATCACATATATCTGAAACTTGTTCAGCTGTATACAGCAAAGATTTATTCATTTTTCTCTTATCATTTTGATTTCCAAAATGCTACCCGGCATGTATATCAATAGCTCTGTTACTATCATTTGTTGCTCTTGTTTGAACACAGGCACTTTAAACTGTTCAAATTTCAGTAAAATGGTGCCTGTCATCTATTTTTATATTTTAAGAAAACATAAATGTATTGGAACCCTTTGTTGCTGTGAAGTTGTTCCCCTACTACACGTGAAATTGAGTGTAAATATTGTGAACTATTCAATTTAATATTGAATATTTATGAAACATACAAAATTCATATTTATGATGAGCATATTCATTCAGATCAAAGAGAAACTTTACAGGAATTGATAACTGAGTACAATGATCACATTTGTCAGGGTCTAAATGACCAGTAGTAAGCTTGCTATTTGTGTTTGAAGTTCAACTCCCAATCTAGTATCTCAGAAAACTGAAATTTCTTTTGGAAACTATTTTACATTTTAACTCAATTTCTCCATACAACGTAGTTAGCCTCAAGCCTATATCATGGTGGGGCAAATTGATCCCATAGAAACCACTCCATTCTGACAAAAACAAGAAGACCAAACCACTGCTTTCTAGGAATAGGCTCAGATTTTTTAAATCAATGCTTAAAAAGTATCAAGACCTTAAACCAGTACCGCACTGGGCTGGTTCCTATTGGGTTGCAAAAGTGATTGTGCAAATCTTTTCCCAACTTTATATTCAGGGACACTATGCCTGATATTGGTTGTAGTAGAAGCATTACCACTGTAGAGTTTGGCAACCATTACAAATCATGGCTTTTAAAAACATAAGTGTCCCACAACCCTAATCCAAGCTTCTTAGACTAGTTTTCAAAATTGAACCATTCATGGTAAATACAGAGGATGTATAAGTGATTGATTATATAAAGCAAGTACAATCACCTTTATAAGAAAGAAATGACATATCACAAATAACTAGCTCTTTTAGGATTGTGTCACACACCTATCCATGTGGGAATCTGAAGAGTTGATTTTATATATAGACTTGTCAACTTTGGAATAATTAGATGCCCTATATGGCATGGTGTAGTTCATTGATTTTTCCAGAACAATGAGGTAGGTAATAAATGTGTTTAAAATTTTAAAAACTAAAGAAAGGAACATTAGCAAAACAAAAACAAAAACAAAACCACACGCTCCTTCCCTCCTTTCTAATGTGCAGGGTATTTATGGAGGAAAGTGTGGTAATTTAATTAGAATTTACTTATTTTATAAAAATGTTCAATTCTAGAAGAAACTTTGCTTTCAACTGTGTGTAGTATGCGTGAGCCATTTTCTTTTGCATTTTCAAAAGGCAAAACAGCCAGTGTAATGTTCTCCTACAAGATAAAAATCATTTGAACAACATATATCTAATCATTGTCTGACTACTCATCAACTGCAATCACGTCCTGACAACCTTACTTTATTTCTCATCTGCTTTTAACACCACTTCCTTCACTGCTAGTCCAAGGATTGGCAAACATTTTTTTGTAAAGAATCGGATAGTATGTTAAGCTGTGTAAGCCAAGTACAGACTTTGTGACATGCACATTCTATTCTATTTCTCTTTTCTTGTCTTAAAAGGAAATTTGTTTAAAATCCTTTAAAAATGTAATAACTGGCAGTATTTAACCTGTAAGGAAAGCATACTTTGGTTATCTCTGTCTAATCTACTCTCTTGTGCCCACTTTTACTTACTCATATGTCTTTTCCCAACAGCATTCTGTCACACCTCCTAATAGTTTTGCTCATTATTCCTGCCTTTTGTCCTAGATACTCATATTCTCCCCAATTATAAGCAATGCACATTCTCAGATTTTTTATTTTGTGGTCAAAACACATATAACTTTCCACTTTGGCTATCAGCCTTTCTTTCATTGTTTCTTTTTCATCCTCTGCCAACCTCTCTTTTAAATATTAGAAAGTATCCTAATTTCTATTTTGTGGTGACCTATTCTGTTATTCTTGCGTGTAAAGTGAATTATTTACCTTTCTCTCTCTTTGATTTTATTCGTTACCTTTCTTGGTTTGCTCTTCATTATTTATCTCTCTTCTTGTAGAAGTCTATCTTGTTTCCTCTTCTGATAATTTTCCTCTCCTATGTTTATTTTTGTTTACCCTTTCACATCCCATACAATGTTTCTACTAACAGCTACACAACAATTCCTTCAAAGAAGAACTCTCAATAAAAATGTCTTTATTTATTATCATTGCTTTATACATAACTTCTGTCTTTTACGCTTTTCCATTTGTAGAAAGAAAACACACAATCCCATGTAAATGCTTCTCACTTTTCTTTAAATAGCATTAAGATTTTTTCTTATGAGCATCCCTGAAAAACCACATAAATGCTTAGCAAATTATGTAAAAAAAAAAAAAAAAAAAAAAGATAGGGTTAGAAATCTGCTGTTTAAGCCTCCCTCAGATTTTTCTTTTAGAGATATTTTCCTGGAAGGCCTTGGACATTTATTTTAAATGGGGGATTGTTACAAAAAGAAATAAAGCCCATTTAACCAAAACTAGAGAATAAAAACTACCCCCCTGCATAACCTTAAAAGAGCACAAAGAAAAGCTTTGGTTTTGAAAACGTGAATAATTAGTATACTTTAAAATTTTTCACATTATTCTGTATACATTCATACAGATTCAAATAGTATTATAAAATATTCTCACAATTTTTCAAAAATATAAAATGTCTTATAAAAAAGTGAGAAAGTTTTTATTTTCAACTTATTTTTATATACACCTTTAAGATATTTTCTTTAGCAAATGTTTCTCTCTAATTTGAAGGGATGTTTACTGAATAAATCAAATTGGCTTTGCTTCATTGACATTACTATAAGTGAATTCCAGTAAATTTAAGACCACATTTTATGAAATGCATTCAAATAGAAAAGTCTATTATGTTATCAGAGTGCCCTTTGAACTTATTTTAAAGTTTGTGAAAAGTAACGATTACCTTTTTTTAAAAAAAATCCCAAGTCTTTGAGGAAGCACTTGATGTGACACATTTTTAAGAAGTAATGAGAACAAAAAAAGTGAAGAATGGCCTGCTTTTCAAAACAGCAATTTATTGGCCTAGATAAGAAATGGATTTTAAACTTGATAAGATTTTTAAACTTAGATGATTAACATATAATCATCTTCTAATAGACTTCTATTACTCCATCTGAGTGTTTAATGTGAAATCTTTGCACATTTACGTGATAAATCTCCAAGTGCCACTTATCTTCTAAAATAAGTTGTGGTACAGGAAGTTCACATTCTCTTTCCTCTAGTTACTGAATAAAAGCACATATTTCAAATTTTCTCAGCTAGTTTTATGCATGAGAACTTTTCTGTATATTATTAAAGCCATATGTTACAAAATGGCTATTTCAAAGTAGATGAATAGATTATGTAATGCATAGGTCTAAATCATATTGATTTTAATTATTTTAACATTTCCCATTTTAATGTTTTCTATTTAAACTTAGATATTGACTAATATACATTCACTTACTTTCTCTTATACTTAAGATGCTTTAAATAAGAAGTATGGAATAATTTTTCAAAATAATTGAATTTGTTTCATTTTTTTCCTTTTAAGCAATGTTATCCAAAGTAATTTCCTAAGCCCCTCTGAATAAAGTTGTCTACTTAGGCTTATTTTGGAATTATAGAAAATTGCAGATAGAAGCAAATTAAAAAAAGAAGATTAAAAGATTATACTGGGGAGGGATCTGAAAAGAGAGGGAGATGAAGATACGGTAATGATAGTAATACTGTATTATACTAACATTAGGATGGAAGGACAGGGGTCCCCAAGCTTACATAGCCTCTACTTTGGCACAGGACATTGTGTTCAGACCTCAACAGAAAGATACAAAACTATAGACGATTATAATGTGTCATTAAATGAGATATGCACCGAGTTGTTTACAATAATGATATGTCTGAGATACCAATGCACTTCTAAGTGTTTTTCCCCCACAAGTTTTACTAAAACACAGCTTTGTTATTACCTAAGATGGATAATTTCTCTGTAAGAAGAATGGACCTGCTTATTAGTAACATCTCCAAGATAAACTGCATCTAATGCTGCCTTACCACATACACTGTTTTTGTTCAGCATAATCGTAAATATGAGCAATGGAACATAATATTAAATATTTCATGCCCAGCACTTAAAGAAGAGTGCCACCATTTTTTAAATGTAGAAAATCAAATAGAGACAAATGCTGCAATTATTGTATCCTACAAATAAGTTAAAGAACTGACATTAATGTTATGGTAGTCTGTGTCTATACTCCCCAATGCATTGTTACAGGTAGGTAGATAGGCATGAGCAGGGGGAGGAGAAGGCTCTTCTCCCCTACCCACTAGGAATGTCAGGTGATGGTTTGACAATTATCACACTGTCTCTCCAAAAATAATAATTCAGCAGCCGGCACAAAGGCGCCAGGGAAAGACAGTCTCCTGATAATCCACAGCTATAAACATAAAAGTCTTAATTGAACAGAGATGCCAGAGAGAAGTAACTTCCTGGTCATGTGCATTAGGAGACAAAATGGCGGCCAGGAACGGTGGCTCACATCTGTTATCCCAGCACTCTGGGAGGCGGAGGTGGGTGAATTACTTGAGGTCAGAAGTTCCAGACCAGTCTGGCCAACACGGTGAAACCCTGTCTCTACTGAAAACACCAAATAAATAAATAAATAAAATAGCCAAGCGTGGCACACACCTGTAATCCCAGTTACTTGGGAGGCTCTCACTTGCATGCTGTCACTTCCCAATGGTAAGAAGGGCAGTGCGCATGCGGGCAGCCCAGCCTAAGGGAAGAATCATGGGAAACAGGAGAGCCTATAAAGTCCTAGAATCACAGTTAAACGAGGCACTTGACCTTCAGACACTTAACCTTCACATGCCTGCTTGGGTCTTTTCCAAGCATATCTTCCTTTCTTTCCTGTTCTAAAGCCTTTTTAAATAAACTTCCACTCCTGCTCTGAAACTCACCTGGGTCTCTTCTTCTGCCTTATACTCCTCAGTCGAATTCTTTCTTCTGAAGAGGCAAGAATTGAGGTAGCTGCAGATCTTTCCTCTGGTAATTCCAGTATGGTGAAGACAGTATGGGTGAAGAATAAATTTGGAAGTTAGCACCCATGTGTAAGATTTTCAGTAACTCTAAGTGCTGATTATATGTATTTAGCAAAGTAAACCTTTTATTTTTGTTTTAACTTTTTTGTTGTTATCTAGACTGAAAACAATGCTCTTCTCAGGACACATTATTAAGACTTCTAAGACGCTTCTCTATTTATAAGAAGAATACATAAATGTCTACTATGTGAGTCACTAATTAACGAGGAAAACAAAATGACAGCTCAATTGTTCAACCTATTTTCGATTTTTTAGTTTCCGCATATTTCTGTCTTTTCAACCATTGCCAGAGCTTCACAAGAGTAATATGTGTGCATATCTGAATTTTGTAATCAACTTATTTTTTTAAATATGATTTTATAATGCTCCTTCCTATAAGTCATCCACTATTGAGGCGTTAAATTTCCATTCCTAAGACTGACCGTTATGAAGTTTCCCATTCTGACTACAGCCGAGCATTTTTCCTTTCTTTCGTGACATCTCTCAATGAATATGCATCCCCAGTAGAATGTTTATTGAAAAGCTTTTGTCCAAATGCTATGCCTTTGCTCACGTCATTTCCCATGCCTGGAAATGCTTCCGTAAGGGATTCTAGTCCAATCGTATCTATTATAAAGAGTTAGTTCAAGTCACATTTAACTCTGTCAAAGTCTTTCCATGTTGGCTCCTTGTCTATAATGTCTGAAATCTAGTTCATATCAAACGACCTATTAGATAGTTAAACCTACATTTTTTTTTTGGAGTTATGTAACTATTGCTGTTAATTGTCTTTTTGTGCATTTACACAAGGGATTGTAGATCCAAATGTCCATGGTGGTCAGGTTGGTAATTTAGTGACTAAATCAGTCAATTGTAATGCAGTACGCCTACACTGCAACAATGGGAGCAGCTGTTGCCACCTGCAGAATGTGCCAAGGAGCAGCCATTTCTCAGCTCCAGTCAATTATTGTTCTGTAGAAATGCAAGGCTCATTGTTGCCAGATGTTTGTATTATAAGTAAATAAACAAGAAAGTTGACTTTTTAAATGTAAAATCCCCTGAATTTTAGAAGTTGTTTCAGTTTTTAAAAACATTATAAAACTCATCCAGCCATAGGCTGCATGTATACAAACTCTTATTTATATTCCTAATCCATTCA
Source organism: Pan troglodytes (assembly GCF_028858775.2). Classification (NCBI taxonomy): domain Eukaryota; kingdom Metazoa; phylum Chordata; class Mammalia; order Primates; family Hominidae; genus Pan; species Pan troglodytes. The sequence continues at coordinate 30,769,927 of NC_072420.2, forward strand.
ACCACACATTTAACAAATATGTATTGAATACTTTCCATGTATCAGGCACTGTGCAGATCACGAAGAATAGTGGTGAATAAGATAAAGCCCCTCTTCTAAAAAGTGTTTACAGTCAAATGTGAACATATGTTACAACATTTTTCAGTCAGACACATCCTGATACATATTAAGTATTTTGATTTGATTTAGCAATAGAACAATGGCTAATATTAGAAATCTAACATGCTACAATAAAATCAGAACAAAATAGCAGAAGAAAAATCCCATAGGAAACAATGAAGATAAATAAAATAATAAACAGCTGTCTTTTCTCTTCATACACGTACATACATAGGCACACGTGGATATGAATAAAATAGACCAGACAACGCTATATTCTAACACCACTAAATCTTCTGTCATGCTCAACTACAACTGCAAAATATATTGAGATGTGAATATTGTGCTCCAAAGCAATATTCTGCAGGAATATTACTGTATTCTCACCGTTGAACAGATTTCAACAAAGAATATCTTTGTGACATTTATAAATAGTCTATGGTTTTTTTTTTCAAAATCTCAGATAAGGTAATGTTGAAACATTGAGTAGCTTTACTAATGAGATAGTTTTCAATACAAAATAAGTAATTTTAAAATGTTTTATTTAAAAAAAAAGAGGGAATCAGTCACCTACAGAGTATGAAAGTGATCATATTCCCCAGAGAGTTTAAATTTACCTTTCTGGACTGGTCTTTTCTGAAAATAAGGAATTTGTGAAGCAAATTTTGCTTCCATAAATGTATGCAATCCTTTAACATTGTTTTATTCTGTTTTTTTTTAATTACTCATTTTCATTTCACAATGCCCTACAGGTCTATCAGGTGAAGTAGTCAACAAATAAACAAAAAATAATAATAATGGAAAGGAATGAGAATGGGGAAGAAAAAGACACATTTATTATATACTAAAAAAGTATTGGTTGCTCTTTTGCTCCTTCCCTTCCCTCACCTTCCATTCTTCCTCTTCATCTTCTTCTCCTTCCTCCTCTTTTATTTCAAATGATCCTTCATAAGCCAAAAAATGGGTTATATAGAAAATTATCTTAATTTATCTCTCACATTTAAGTGCTGGAAAATGGTTTGTAAGTTTGATTGATGCAGAATATTTAAGAAAGTAACCAACAACTAAGTCTGTTTATTGAAAACAATTTTGTTTCACAGATCATTATAAAATCAAACTTAAAATGCAACAAAATATAAAGACTGTATTTATTACACAACAAAGGGGTGAAAAATGCTTTCATCTTCTTTAGAATAGTTGCATGCAATTGGATTACAGTTAGAAGGTCAGCATCTCCTCCCCAATGGCCCCAAATCAGTTCTGATATGAAGAGCTGGAAACAGACAAGATTAAACTCTGATTACTTCTTTGAGGATGAGATGTTTTTAAATCAGAGTTGGCAAACCCTGCCACGAGTGCATCTGTCAGGGATCAAACTCCGTTGGCATTAAGGTTCATTCTAAAACCCAAAATGTACTTCATTAAGTATTTCTCTTTAAAGCAATCATACTGACTCTATTCATAGCCAGAGTATAAGGTTTTGAAAGGTGTTAATGATCAGTTTTTTAAAAAGTTCTTTGATGTCTAAAAAATTCTTGAAATAAGATCATTTAAAATTAATTGGAAGTGAAATTTACTAAAGGCAAATGTTCACACAAATCAATTAGTTCAGATTTGATCCCCAAAGCCAAATCCACAATTTCTAAATGGAGTCTAAACTTCAAAAATTATTTCTCCTTCCCCTCTGTAGAATAATTTGAGACAACACTATAAAAATAAGATGATGTAATTAGACTTCAAATCCCAAATTCATATTGTAATATTCATGAGGTGTTCCTAGTTTCTAAATTCTTCTTGCATTACATTATAAATGCTCATTAACCATGGGAATGAGATGCAAGGTTTTCAGCCTTAAAGTGAAAAAGGTCATCTAAACCACTAACAGCTGAAAACAGAGACTAAGAAGAAAGATGTATTTAGGGGTTGAATAATACGTATTTACAGAGGCCTACAGTGTACTCTGCAGTTGAGATTGCTGGAATCTATTGAAAGATTCAGGGATTGAGCTTATCTACCTATGCAGAAAGGATACTGAAAAAAGGAATAATAAGAAATATGGTCGGACACGGTGGCTCACACCTGTAATCCCAGCACTTTGGGAGTCCAAGGCAGGTGGATCATCTCAAGTCAAGAGTTCGAGACCAGCCTGTCCAACATGGTGAAACCCCATCTCTACTAAAAATACAAAAAAAAAAAAATAGCCAGGAGTGGTGGCAGGCACCTGTAATCCCAGCTACTCGGGAAGCTGAGGCCGGAGAATCGCTTGAACCGGGGAGGCAGAGGTTGCAGTGAGCCAAGATCACACCACTGCACTCCAGCCTGGGCGACAAGAGTGAAACTCTGTCTAAATTAAAAATAAAAATAAGAAATATGGAGAAAAATCACAATAATGAGTTGTAGAAGTGTTAAGCATAATAATAGATGTTCTATATATAGCATAACATGTATTGTTCTTAAGCACTTACTCTATGCTAGACCCTCTTCTAAGAGCTAATGCATATTGATGCATTTACTCTGACAACAGCCCTAAGTAAGGGGAAGAGACGATCAGAGAGGTGAAGTACTTGCCCACAGTGACTGTCTTAGTCTATTGAAGGTGCTATAACACTTTGGGGGGGTGTTTATAACATAAACCTAGAGGGGGTGGTTTATAAACAACAGAAATTAATTTCTCACAGTTCTGAAGACTGAGAAGCTCAGCATCAAGGCACCAGCAGATGTGGTGTCTGGTGAAAACTTGCTTCCTGCCTCATAGATGGTGCCTTCTGACTGTGTCATCACATGGTAGAAGGGGCAAATGAACTCCAGTGAGCCTCTTTTATAAGGGCACTAATCCCATTTATGAACACTCTAATGTCATGACCTTATCACCTCCCCAAAGTCCCACCTCCTAATATTCTCACCTTGAGGGTTAGAATTTTAACATGTATTTGGGGTTGGGTGGGTCACAAACATTCAGACTATAGCTGTCAGTCATCAAAAATGTCTAGCCCTGGATTGAATTCTTAATCACCAACCACTATTGTATTTTATGGAGATGCTTCTCTATAAGATGGCTAGCTAAACCCCATAGTAACATGAAGACAGCGGGTAGCTACAGGTGTACTTCTGCCAATATCACTGAGGCATCTTGTGCTTAGAAAATTTTGTGACTTGTATGGTACATATGTATTATAATTTTATATCTAGGTTGCAGAAGACGGATTTTACACCTTCTGGCCTTCTTTTTCATCTTTAAGCCTATCGTGTCTGACTCCCATTTTGTTGTGTTTCCACTCCTAGAGTTCCATGTTTTCCACATGTTGGAAAGACCTTTTCATTGGAAGATTCTCTATCAGAGCTCCTTGGGCAGAGAGGGTGACCTGTCACTTTAGAATGCTCTAAACCAGAGTATTCAGGGCCTTGGGAAATGGACTTTATTTTCCATAACAGTTATCAAAAAAAGAGCTTAGTGGTTCAAGCCACTTAAAAGAAATGTGGTCCCTGCCCACATGGTGTGGAGATAATTGCCTCATCTCTGCCTTGGTGTCTGCTGACCAAAGCGCTCCTTTGTAAATCTCTGCATGAGTCCCGCAGTGCAGCCACAAGCATGGCACATGTTTTTTATCCATAAATAAGAGGAATCCCCAGGGCTCTGTATGGCTTGCAATAAACTCAAAATTAACTATGATTTTAGTTCTTAATATTAAAAAGGAAAGAATGAGTGGAGGTGGGAGTGACAATTCAGTAGGCCACAAATGACAAGAGGGAGATTCTTTTATAAACTGGAGTTTCCTACAAACTAAATTTCTTTCTGTTCAGAAAGTCCAATAAAATATGAACATTATTGGGAATAAAATATCAGCATAAGGCTGGGCGCAGTGGCTCAGGCCTGTAATCCCAGCACTTTGGGAGGCCGAGATGGGTGGATCACAAGGTCAGGAGATAGAGACCATCCTGGCCAACATGGTGAAACCCTGTCTCTATTAAAATACAAAAAAATTAGCTGGTTGTGGTGGTGCTTGCCTGTAGTCCCAGCTACTTGGGAGGCTGAGGCAGGGGAATTGCTTGAACCCGGGAGGCGGAGGTTGCAGTGAGCTGAGATCGCGCTACTATACTCCAGCCTGGGGACAGAGTGAGACTGCATCTCAAAAAGAAAAAAAAAAGAAAAAGAAAAAAAACCAGCATAAGAAATACAAATGATTTCTTTCTATCTAGTTTGAGCTATCAAACAGGACTTCAGTTTTCTCTTCAGTGGGAGGGTTGATATAAGCGGAAGCCAGTTTGAACCCTACCTATGCCAATGTCCTTATTGTGGACTTCGGAAGAAAATAACTTAAAAGTGACATTACCATTATGGAGTACTAAAAATATTTGAGGGCATGTTAATCATTACTAATATGTATCTCACAAAAATGTAGACTTAACTGAAAACTCATCAATGCAATTTTTTTAAAAAAACATAAAATCTTAGGTATTCAAATTCCATTTTTTCTGTTTTAAACTAGTGTTTGAAAGCATCAACTACTGTTTCTTAATATGTTATATACTCTTATGGAAAATTCAGACCCAGAACTTTAAAATGATGTCCTTGTTTATTGACAACTGACTTCAGGAAAAAGAGAAGCACATCTCAAATGCAGACAGCTTCAAGTTCTTCCATTTCTTCTTTACACATCTGAATTTTACTTTTCCTTTTATATATGAAAGCAACCCAAGATCTTTTCCAAGAATTTGTAGTCAGCAGGGATGAAGAGACTTGTGACACTCATGACTTGTGAGACCTCATGACCATCAGATAAGGAAGACCTTGCTGTATTTTTTAAGGATGGAAACGGCCAAGAGGGAGAAGGGGAGATTTGTACTGATAGTCAAAAATTTTGTTATAAATGAGAAGACTGACATGATGTTTGCCACAGGAGTCATAGTATTTGTTGGGGTGGGGGGTGTGGAAAAAAGTAAAATATTATTAGTCTGCTGAGATTTTAACTGTTTCTCTGACTGGCATTCTGTATGATATGTAATCATGTCTATAATGAGGACTCCTTTCTTTATCTACATGAGCAATTCTCCTTCCCAGGTACTGATAATTTCAAAATGAAAGCCATGTACATACTCTGTTACATTAAAGGAGGAGGAAAACACAGAATGCAATAATATTCTGCCCTCAGATGCCCTCATGATCTCTCCATCCCTTCCTCTCCTTCATACAGTAACACGGAGGGAGTCAAAATGGTCTGGAAGATCTCTAACACATAGTGAGTGACTGTAAGTTATTTACACTAATTAGGCAAAAAAAAAAAAAAAGTAGTCTGTATCAATGGCCATCAAATTAAACTTTGTGCATTCTCAAATTCCATTTCATGGTTTACATTGCTTAGGAAATGTGGCCAACATTGGTGTTTTTGATTTTTCTTTTCAAATATGAGATGTAATTTCTATATGCATGATCAGGCTATGTACTGTGTTTGCCTTTCTCAAAAAAAAAAAAAAAAGAAAGAAAAAGAAAAAGCAGGCTTTCTTCTACCAATACCAAATCTACCTATTAAGACTGAAATACAGAAAGCAGGCTCATGGCTGGTAGAGATACTTTTTAACATTCCAAGTGAAGGACCATAAACTAAAACCCACTTTTTCTGTTGGGCTACAGTAGCCCAAGACTTCATGTATTTTCCCTATTACATAATATAAATGAGACAATATGTGTTGCATTTTAAACTAGTATAGCTGTTTATTGAGGAGGTGGTCAGGAAGGGGTTTCTCACAGTTTCTTGTCAAGAAAAAGAATGTCATTGTTAGCTTTGCCAGAATTTGCTTCTATTAGTAAGAGTTGGCTTGGGTGGCAGAGGCGTGGGGGCAGGGATGGTATATTGGGATAACTTGTAAGTTTAGAGACCCTGTTGGATTTTGGTGACTTGAGAAAAATTGATCGTTGACTTGGATAAAGAACTGATAGAAGACAAGAAGGTAGCTTAAAGATTCTCCAGGAGAGTATGTTTTATTTGACCAACAATTATAAAAGTTGGACAAAACCCTTCTTCCTTTCCCCTTATCAGAGCAGTGGTGAGAACAACTTCATCAGGGAAGACAGAATGAATTAGCTTGTCCCAGCCTCCCACTTCTTTATCCCTAGAGGAGAGATTCCAGCTTCTTTGACTCTAGGCATCTTGCAGTTCTCTGCCCCTAATCCCTTAAGGATGGGGCTTTCCTTAGCCTTTTTGTTTCTTACTCCATCTGAGATCAATATGTTAATTTTAAAAATACCCAAAAAAAAACATAGGCCTTATGTATCTACTTGGAAAGATGTAAAAATTCAAAGCAAAGGATGTGTATCACTGATTGGCTTCTTTAATTGATAATACAATATGGTCTTTGAAACTTTCTCATCCCTTTATAAGTTTGACGTCTCAGTGGAGAACTCACAATTCTTACCTACTTCTTACAGAAGTGCCTTAAAAATTAATAAAAGATTGTGTCTGTTCCAGGTACCTGACTAGAATAAACATAATAGTTCTATTTTTCCATGGAGTAAAGAAATTTTGGAACTTACCAAAAATACAAGCAATAGAACTTTCTTTATAATGTATTTTGCTATATATGGGATTTAGGTATATTATAGTAATAATAGTAATATTAACATGTAGTGCCTCTTGTATTGCAGGCGTTATTTCTAATGCTTTACATATACTAGATTAACTTATTTAATCTTGAATATAACTCTGTGAGGTTGATCTTTAACTTGCAAATGAGGAAACTGAAGCTCAGATAGGCAATGTGCCCAAATCACACATTCATTAAATAATACATCCAGGGCATGGTGGCTCACTCCTATAATCCTAGCACTTTGAGAGGCTGAGGTGGGTGGGTCACTTAAGCCCAGGAGTTGGAGACCAGCCTGGGCAACATGGCAAAACCCTGACTCTATGAAAAAATACAAAATATTAGACAGGTGTGGAAGCACATGCCTGTAGTTCCAGCTACGCGTGAGGCTGAGGAGGGAGGATTGAGCCCAGAAGACGAAGGTTGCAGTAAGCTGAGATCACACCACTACGTAGACTCCAGCCTGGGCAACAGAGTGAAAAACTGTCTCCAAAAAATAAAACAAAACAAAATAAAATAAAAATAATAATTCGGCCTTTATTTGAACCCAGGCAGTCTGACTCCTGAGTTTAAGCCCTTAATTATGACATTGCTATTACCTCTCTCTGTGCTTATATTATTGTCAGTACATGCCCTTTGACCCAAAAAGACCGCATAGCCTCCAATTTGAACATCATCATTCTAAAGGATTTCATCTGCATTCTACCTATTTCAGTACATAATCCACTGTATAAAAGCTAAGTATTGTTGGAGTCACTGTTAATAAGGTCTTATGTAAATATTTATATTTTCTCATATAGACAAATAATAACTTCTCAATTATAATAGATCTTGAGAAAGCAATCTCCATTATTATATTTTGGATTTCTACTTATTTACTCATGTTTTGATAAATTTTAAAAGTGGTGACTGCTATTCATAGTTCTTCTGGTTTTGAATCATGGCAAATATGTATACTTCTATAATCAGAAGCTTGAGGACAGATTTAGTTCTCTAAATGACTGAGGTGACACATCCACTTTAGTGCAAAATTCAAGACTCATCTCTTCTTCATATTTGTGAGGTTCTTTCTCTAAGTCTTAATAATCCATATACATTTCCATTAGTGTTAATTCTTTTCTCTTCTCTCATGTAACTAAATTTTAGAGGAGTGTTCATTATCAAAATAACATATTACAAAAATTCCTAGATTTTTATGAATTGAATCAGTCTTTCTTAGTGGATTTTTTTCATATAAGATTGATTTTTTATGTATGGATTATTTTATTTGTAATTATCTTGGTACATTGTAATTAATTTTTTGCTGCTGTTACTCTAAAGTTATTTGTATTTGATGTATCTGGTTGTCTTTTCCAACAGTATGATTAGACATAATAAGTATTCTGGCAGTTTGAGTAATGACACCTTTATTGATCTTTGTGTATTTTAAAATTTTGCCTTCTTTAAAAGATGAAACTATTCTAGTTCACTTTTAATTAAATCCACATGTATGCTTAAAAATGCAAATTTTATAAAAATGTACATATTATCACAGGAAGACTAAAAGACAAATGTACTTAGAAAAGAAAAAATATCAATTCAAATTTAGAAGGACCTGGGTTCACATTAAAAATTAGAATGGAAAGGAAAGCAAAAACGTAAGATTACCACGATTACTGACTTTACACCTCATTCAGGGGTTTCATATCCTTAAAAGAATTCACTTAAAAAATTGAACCAAAACCATCTGAAACTCCTCTCAGATCAAAAGCCCAGAAAATCAGACTTCAGTCCCTCAGTGGCAGCATTAAGAACTTAATCCAATGAAAACTGTGGCAGATTAGTGAAATTAATGTAATTAAAATTGTAGTCAAGCACCATTTCTACTCATACCTGAGAGAAATCTAAATGAGAATTCCCTGACCTTTCCCAATATACCGAGAGAAAGGCTTGAATTTTTTGGGAAGACAATACAAACGGGTAAAAATCTGGAATACAAGAAAACTTGGAAATGTGGACAGGCTGAAAAATATCACCCATAATCAAGAGTTAAGAGAGTTAATAGAAGGAAATCCACATATAACTTGTGTATTAAGACCATCAGACAAATAATTTAAAATATTCATCACAAACATGCTAAGTTATTAATGGGAAAACATGCATATAACAAGAGAAGAGATGAATCCTTAGAAAAAAAACAAAGCTCTAAAATTAGCCAAGCAAAAATTTGGAAATTTAAAAATATAGTAAATGAAATAAAAATATTCATTAAACATCTTAACAGAAACTTGAACATTGTTAAACAAAGGATTATACATTTGAAGGTGGATCAACAGAAATGCTATGAACAAGAGCACAGAGAAACAACAACGGAAAACTAAAAAAATGATCAGTGTATCAGTGACCTGTGGTACCATATCAAATGAGTAAACATATGTATAATTGGAGTCATAGAAAAAGAGATGAAAGGGCAGGAAAATATAAAGAAATTACAGCCAACATTTTTCTAAACTTGGTGAAAAATAATCAACCCATATATGTAAGAAAGACATCAACCAGCAATCTGGACAACTACAAAGAAAAGTATAATGGGCAATATTGTAGTCCGACCTCTGAAGTTAAACAAAAAGAGACTATCTATCATAAAAACAGCCTGAAAGGAGGAAAAAAGAAAATAAAAGTAAAGCAATTACAAGAGATATCATGAACATCTCACCAGAAATTACGGAAACTGAAAGATGATGGAATACAATATTTGTCAATAAAAAGAAAGAAAAAAGATTTTGTCACAGAATTTCATCCTGTGTCCAGAGAAAGAGCTTCTCAAAATAACAGCATACCTGCATTACAGAAAGCACTAAATGAAGTTCTTCAAGGTAAGTGAGAAGTATACCTCAACTCCAATCTATAGGGAAAAATTAAGTTCACTGGAAATGTTCATTATGTGGGTAAGCAACTACTCCTTTTCTTAATTTATTTAAAAGACAATTGACACTTAACATAACATAGTGTGGAGTCACTACATAGTAAAATATGTTAAAATTGAGTAATGGGAGGATGAAATTACACTGTTGAAGTCTGAAGTGTTGAATTACACTGTGGAGTGGTACTATAACAATTTAAGGTCAAATAGGAGAAGGTAATGATGTGTATTTAAATCCCTAGAACAATGTTTTTTAAAATTGTAAATAAAAGCCTGGGGAATGAAGAACCAATAGAGTAAATAGAAAACAAATAGCAATCTGGCAAACTTAAACCAATGATATCAATAATTATGTTAGATGCAAAGAGCTGAGACACTCGAATTAAAAGGCGGGGACCGTTGAACTGGATAAAAAAGCAAGGCCCAAGTTTGGGTTGTAGTCTGTGCTCTGGAATAAATAGTTCTGTGAGATTTCTTGACTCTGTTTCTTTATCTGTCATAAGGAGAAAAGCAAACCTGTCTCACTGCAAATAGGAGTATGGTTGGTACATAGCAGGTGTTCAATGAACTTGTTGAATTAATGAATGTTGAATGAACATAGGCATGCTGTTACTATTAAATATAAAAGTAAATGCAAACATATATATATATAACTCATTCAAAAATTAAGGTCAAATTATTGGTGAACTTCCTTTATTTTTTATTTTTTGCTTGCAATCAATGGACAACTTTTATTAACAAGAGATGTAGCCAGGGGGACTTTTAATACTGTCAGATAGAAAATAACCAAAAGAGAAAAGGGCTTTTCTGCAATGGCAGCAAGTTCTGATGCTAGACTTGGTGGAGAAGAGATTATTTTCCTAGCAAGAGCCAAGGAGGACAATAAACTCTCCTGCTGTGGCATTCATAGGCAAAGGCATATGTGGAGTTGGCCTCAATTCAGGGAAAGCAGTACTTCTAACGGTGCACATATTTGTGATGCAGGAGGAAATCTCAGTGTCCCCAGCAGAAGGAAAGTTAACACAATGGACTTGACCTAAAACTTTTAGTATTTATCATTGCAGATAACTGTCCTTATGCAGACATCATCACTTGCGGCTTGGAGAGGCAAATTGCATAGCAAGAAGACAAAGAGCTAATCTGAAATACTGAAAAATTCTGAATGGGATCTTTGCAGAGTAAGATACTTTTTTAGGAAGAACATTGTGCCTATAATTATTAGCTTAGGAAAATGTAAAAGAAATAGTTTTCAATTTTTCAATTACTGAATTATTGGCAGCTGATGACAATAATGTTGGCTAGCTTTCTGTTTGAAAACTTGGCCTCCACACACTCTAAACTATGATGAATTATCTTTATAAACTGCTTTTATGAAATCTGGTTTCTGAAGTTGGATCAGTGAGCATAAAATGGATTTTTTGGTATTTCACGTATTTTTACATTCTTTGTAGTCTTAGTGCTATTTATTTAAAAGATGACTTACGGAAGATGTTTAGGTATCATTTTGGAGGATTTTTCTGCTTATAAATTTTATATATAGAAAAGGTGATATTATGCTTCTAATTCATCTTCATGAAATGTAAAAAAATTTCCATAGGACTCCTAAGTTTAAAGATTTAAATAGCATAAAATAATTTTTAAAATAAAGAGTTCTTAAAGTTTATATTATTTAACCTTGCTATACTAGTATAGCAAGTTTATAAAATGAGAATATGATTATGCCTAGTCTTCATTTATCTATCTTGTATTATTATTTAAATTTTATATATTTGTTAGCTCAAAAATAATGTTTTCTTTCTTTAAATTTTTTAAATAAAAAAATTATAAATATATTATTCTTAAGGTTATTTACTAATTCATTTTTAAGTTGTGTAATAACTATCATTTTTCCCCATATTTAATGATTTGGATGTACTTTATTCAATGTAGTTTATTCAAACATCAGTATTCACCATAATTATTAATTTTCTTTTACAATAATAAATGATCATTATACTTTAATACTGGGAGACTCAATGTAAAAAAACAAATAACAGGAGTTTTCAAACTGTAGGTTATAACTAAAATGTTTATTAAATTTGCATGGAAATAGATATTACTAGTAAATCTAAATAAAATGATGCTTTTTTTCTGATAAAGATTTGGTGATCAGGCATACTGTGATATATTATTATTCACGGAAAAGATCAGTTCAGACAGACCAGAAATGTCATTAAAATACGTATCAAGCTCTTGAACTTTCCAAACATTGAGATTAAAATTGAAGCTGAAGAGGAAATTTTGGGTAAATCTGTGGTCAAAGTAAAACTTCTGGCATCTCCAGTGTAAAATATATTGGTAAAATAAAACACTAGGGAAGAATGTACTTTCACTGAGCTGTGGTCAGAAACTTTTGATTTAACCTAGTAACTAAAACATGTGTTCTGATATAAGAGTCTTGTAAAATTAGTACCTCTTGCCACTGCCAAACTAAGCAGGCATCTAGGCAAATAAGTATGCCAAGCTGTCCAGTGAAATGGCGGCTTCTTGTTCAACAGGTCTATTCACACGGCTAGTGTGAGGGACTGGAGTGATGTCCAGTGAAAGAGAAAGGGAATTCCTGTACAACAGGCTATAACAGAAGGCTGGAGCGAGTATAGCTGAGGTAGGATGGTGATGGTGTATTGCTGATCCTGCTGGAAGGAAGCAAACTCTTCCATTGGTCTCTTACAAACAGAAAAATCATTCATTAAATCAATACGTCCCTATCAGGTGCCAGAGGAAATGTTCATTCGCTCCATCAGCAAAACCAGATCTGGAAGAAAAATTGCATCGAAATCACCACCTGATTGCATTTAGAATAACATATATATTCTACAAGAATAATCCATCAGTCTTCTGCCTAAGCCAAACGGGCAGTTGAATAGGGATGGCATAGGAATCATCACCTCTGAATCTTTCAAGTTCTTGATAGTGGCCTGAATCTTGAAAATTTCCCCGGTAATGCAGGATTGCTTTCAATTTACTATGCTTTACGTAGAGTCAGTTCCAGTGGCTTCCACTTGGTTTTTTTTTTTTTTTTTTTTTAGAAGGAGTATCGCCCTGTCACCCAGGCTGGAGTGCAATGGCGCGATCTCGGCTCACTGCAACTTCTGCCTCCCGGGTTCAAATGATTCTCCTGCCTCAGCCTCCGAGTAGCTGTGATTACAGGAACACTTGGCCTTTCTAATCTTAATAGCTCTCACTCTATAAGTCAAGAAATCAGTGTGGCCATTCTACCAGTTGCTGAGTATGTCTATTTGAGCCATGCATTCCAGAACTGGAATGTAACTATTGGTTGAGTTGGGGACCCATTTGGCACACTGAGAAATATAACTAAGCCAAAACTCCATTAATCAGCTCACTTCCATACATTCCCTTTCTGATTGGCAGATTACCATGAGATTTTAGGTCTCTAAGAATTAGTGGTTCAGAGCCAATGGCCAATATCACCAAAAGTCTAGTTATTTTGTCCCCCTCCCCACCCACCATGCACAGTCACTCTGCTGAATGTGTGCAGGTAACACTGGGGAACACGAGAGGGAAGATCTGTAGCATAGGATTGATTTTGTTGATACCGTAGGATCCTTCCTTAGGACAACCCAGTTTCCTCTTTGTTTAAGGGACTCTGGAACTGTGAACTGACTCAAGACTTGGAATAAATCACAACTCTATTGTGGTGATTTGTGTCAGTCCTCTTTCCCTCAGATCTATAGTTTTTGTTTTGTTTCTGAGACAGAGTCTTTGTCACCCAGTCTAGAGTGCAGTGGTGCGATCTCAGCTCACTGCAACCTCTGTCTCCTGGGTTCAAGAGATTCTCATGCCTCAGCCTCCTGAGTGTCTGGGATTACAAGCATGTGCCACCATGCCCAGCTAATTTTTTCCAGTTTTAGTAGAGACTTGGTTTCACTGTATTGGCCAGGCTGAGTGCCAACTCCTTGGCCTCCCAAAGTGCTGGAATTATAGGCATGAGCCACCAGGCCGGGCCAGAACTATAGTTTTTAATGTGTTCAGATTAAGCAAAACGTTAAATAATCTGACTACAGTTTCTTCTTGGGGACACAATGATAACTAAGATTAACATTTTTTATAAGTCACATCACTCTGATTCCAGAACAGGGATATAGTTATGGGTTGAGTTGGGGACCCATTTGGCATACTAAGAAATATAACCAAGCCAAAACTCCATTAATCAGCTCACTTTCATATATTTTCTTTGATTTATATTCTGATTACTGACTTTGGTTTGTTTCTCAACCCATTAACCATGTCCATCTTGGCCTTGGCAATTGAGTAGGAACACTTGGCCTCTGCTATTCCAAGATCTGTTATCTCCATTGAATTTAGAAAGCTTAGTTTGATAGAAGCAATTTATCCTCTTATTCCTGGCTTATAAAGAATAGTTATCACGCAGCTTTTCAAGGAGGCTGGTGCTCCCTTCCCAGTGTATTTCCTAAGGTTGTGGTGAAGATAGTGTCCTCTGAAATATCCTCCAGAACAAGATTAGGGTATGGGTGAGCAGTTCTCACAATAAGCCCACTCCAGTATTCTCATCTCTTGGAGCCTTTGGATAACATGTGACCCAGCAATTCCAAATATGTATATGATACATTCTAGATATACATATATTCTTTCTTTATATAGGATATATATACACACACACACATACACATAAGGTATTATGTATAGGGCATATATGTATGTGTGTATGTGTGTGTGTATATATATATATATATATATACTTAGAAGTGGAATTAGATTAGAATTAGATTCCATTTCTAGGCATATACATTTTCAAGAGAAATAGAAATATAGATCCATACAAAACTTGTATGCAAATATTTATAACATTATTATAAATCTCTTAGATTTCCAAGAGAAATGGAAATATAGGTCCATATAAATACTTGTACACACAAATATTTATAACAACATTATTCATGATGGCCAATATGTTGAAACAATTGAAATGGCTGTTAACTGAGCAAAAATGGGTACACAAAATGAGATATATCTGTAAGTGGAATACCATTAAGCAACAAAAAGAAACAAAGGACTGATACATGCTGCAACATGAAACAGTCGTGAAAACATTATGCTGAGTGAAAGAATTCAGTCAAAAAGAATCACATACTCATTATCGAATTTATATCAAATGTCCATAATTGGAAAACCTATAAAGACCGGAAATAGAGTAGTAGCAGTTGTCTAATGCTGGGGCTGGAGGCAGGATGGTAGGGAGGGAGGGATCAGAGGAGTGATAGCTAAGAGATGGGGTCATGGAAATATTTTAAAATTGATTGTGGTGATGATGGCAGAATCCTGTGAATATATTAAAAGCCACTGGAATACACTTTAAATGGATGAATTGTATAGTATGTGAATTATAACTTAATAAAGCTGTTACATTTAAAAGGCGGTGAGGGTGGGTATTAAGGAAGTTTCCTGGCAAGGCATTACAAGTTTCTCAGACAAGGAGAGGCTAATCTCATCAGAAAGGGAAGAAAAAATTGCTTTCACTGGCAAAGGAGACTTGATCAGATTGGGAGTTAAGGTCTCTAAACTCATAAGAAACTGCCTATATGACCCTATTCCCGTATTTTTAATGGTCTCACTTCTTTCCAAATTTAATAGATAAGATTCCATAAGGTTAGTGTTGAGAATTCTTGACTTTGTAGCACCAGCAAATGGGGATTTCTCTCAGGGTAGCCATAGACATTTCATGGTTTATAATTGGACCTTGATATAGACAGTTAAAGTCCTGAGCTAATCAACTTCTTTTCATTAGGTCTCTAGCACATTTGAAAGCTGCCAAGAAAACCCACAGTCTTTATACCCTTCAGTTTTTCTAAAATATTTTATATCCGCAGCCACTTGATCACCCAGCATCTTGTCCTCCAAGAACACTTGCTCCTGACCTTAGATGCCTACAGGTGATAATTTAGGTATTGTTTGCCACTGCATGCTACAGACTGCCAGTGTCTTATTCACCATGGCAATAAGGAAATTTATATCTAGTCAGATGAGAGAATCAATACCAGATTCCCATCTTTAAGGTTCTATTTTCCTGAAACCACTTCTGGTACAAGTCACTGTGTCAGTTAGAATTCAGTAAGGGAAGCAGAGCCATATGAGTATTATGAGATATGGATCTATTATGTGAGGTGGACTTTCCACAGTTGTGAACAAAGCAGTTAAGTGAAAGTCCAGAAAGGAAAGTTGGAGAATCACACAAAAGCCACTAGCCATTCCTCCTGAAATGCTGAACCGGGGATGAGTTGGAGGAGATGCTGAAATGCATTTTAAGAGTGTAGGGCACCCACGGTGTAACTGCAGAAAGGGAGCTCATGGAGGGGTCTGTGGAAAGCTATTGCCTCTATATGACTGTTGCCTCTGGGTCTGTGGCCAAAAATTTTATGGTGATCTCAGAATTGCTGTTACTCAGCTGAGACAGCAGCCAAGATCAATATCTGGAAAACAGCACAGAAGAGAGAAGCAGAAATTGGAAAGTGTTGTTCAAGATTATCCAAGTTGACTTTAGTACAATCCAGCACATTGTCATTCTGAGTCATTGGCCATAGTGGTCTCCGAAGGACTGAAGTAGGCAGGTGAATGAAAAGAGGGGAAACAGGAAAAAAAAAAGAACTCTTGGTTTTACTTTCACCAGTCAGTCACAGTAGGCCAGTTTTAAACCATACACTACTACAGTTATTGGTTATTATCAAGGATTAAAAACTTGATACTATTTTTGGTTGTCTCACATCTGTCCTAGATGAGACCTAGAATATAATAGGTTCTTAACATACATCTATTGGTTGGGTGAATGAATTCATGAGTGAATGAATGAGGATTTGGGTTTCAAAGTCTTCTCACTGCTTTCTAACTTTATCTTCATGTTATTTTTGCACTCATACTGATAATAGCCATTTGCCCTAGGGGTAGAGAACTCAGGAACCCTGTGGCTGATGCACAATAAAAGAAGGAAAGAATAAAGGCAGGCATTTCATAATTGAGGCGGAGGTTCAGCAGACCATACAGATTAAAAATAGTGCTCTATCCAAGTGGAAACATCACAAACTTCCTATTAAAGAAAACCATGACCTCTCTTGACCCACTGTGGGAAGGTGGTCGGCAAGGATCATGGTCATACCTTGAAGAAGTGATTGATCTGTCAATTAGTGACTTCCACATTTTCCCATGTGCTATGGCCTGAATGTCTGAGTTCCCTCAAAATTCATGTGTTAAAATCCTAACCCCCAAAGTGATGATATTAAGAGGTGGGGTCTTTGAGAGGGGATTAGTTCCAGAGGCCAGAGTCCTCTTGAATGGAATTAGTGTGCTTGTAAAAGAGATCCCAGAAAGGTCCCTTGCCTCTTCTGCCATGTGAGATTGTAATGAGAAGACAGCTGTCTATCTAGAGAGGGGACCCTCACCAGACACCAAATCTGTCAGCACCTGGATCTTGCACTTTCCAGCTTCCACAACTATAAGAAATAAGTGTCTGTTTTGTAGAAGTCCTCCAGTCTGTGGATTTTTTTGTTATAGTACCTTGAATGAACTAAGACACCATGTAAAACACACTTGGGAAAAACCTTCAGTACTGAAAACTGTTTCCCTGTAGTTTGGAACTAAAATGGATAATAATCTGAAATGCCCAAATATAGACTAAGGCTCCCAAAGTTCTCAGAATTGAGATAAGATCCAAGTTTTTGTAAAGCCTAAAAATTTATGCTATGAGAAGTTCTCTTTAAGAAAAATAATACAAAATTATGCATAGAATTAAGTGCTTTCTTAGAATAATAATGTAAATTATGACAAATTACAAATATAAAAAGCTACTAACTACCAAAAATATAGCAAATTTCCTCCCCTAATAAGCAGAATATGTTTTATTAATTAATTTCCCAACTCACGTGCTTAATGCTTTCTCTCTACATAATCTGGCTACTATATTTTTTTTGATTCTCTTTGCATGTGACAATGGTCTAGCCATATAATTTTCTATGGAAAGAATAGAAAGACAATTTTGTTTCGCCTAGCACAAGTGATTGAAATTTGTTTTATTTTTATTTTCATTTTTTTGGTAGAGATGGGATCTCTGTGTTGGCCAGGCTGGTCTTGAATTCCTGGCCTCAAGCTATCCTCCCGCCTAGGCCTCCCAAAGTGCTGGGATTACAAATGTGAGCCACCATGCCCAGCTTTTATTAGAAAATTTTATTTCACTTTAACAACTTGTTATGGGAAACATTATTTAAATTTTTTGAATTTTGATCAAATTTGCAAAAAGCTCAGTCCAGTTTACTTCGTATATGAGATATATGATTTCAGGTACTCTTCTGTGTTGACTAGTGTTTTGAATCAATGATATACATGAAATAGTTAATCATCAATGTCCTCATTGCAGTGGCCTATTAAGAGTTTTATACTGACATTGACGTGTCAACATTTCATGTCAAATCCACAATCATCATTACCTGGCTTATCAAACAATTCAAGAATCATTCATTACTTCTGTTTAAAACTTCTAATTACTTTGATTAATTACTTCTTTGATATGATCTGAGCATTTTTTTGCTCAGGTTTTTCTTTATGTCAATATAATTTACATTAATCATCTTAGTGCTTTCCTTTCATATTGGATTCATGTTATATGAGTTTTCCCCAGTGCTTTAATAAAGAAATTTTAAAAGACAAAAGAAAGTACTTTTCATGTGCATCCAATTCGAGGATCTGTCATTTCACACTTTTTAATTGAAATATTCCAATATAACTTTCCAAATGCAAAGAATGTATTTGAACTTTATCAACTTTTGAATAAACTTTTGCATCTTGGTTTATTCAAGCTTTTCTTTCAAATATCCAGAACATATTTAGAGTCCTTTAAGTTTTACAACAACTCCTTAAAGGGTAGACCATTTTATTATATTTAGACTCAAAAACGGAGCAAAATGAAAGATCAGCCAACCAACCACACACAAAAAGTTTCCAAAGAGGCCGGGCGTGGTGACTCATGCCTGTAATCCCAGCACTTTGGGAGGCCAAGGCTGGCGGATTGCCTGAGATCAGGAGTTCAAGACCAGCCTGGTTAACATGGTGAAATTCTGTCACTACTAAAAATACAAATATTAGCCGGGCGTGATAGTGGGCGCCTGTAATCCCAGCTACTCGGGAGGCTGAGGCAGGAGAATTGCTGGAACCCGGGAAGCGGAGGTTGCAGTGAGCCGAGATACGCTCCTGCACTCCAGCCTGGGTGACAGAGCAAGACTCCGCCACCAAAAAAAAAAAAAAGAAAAGAAAAGAAAAAAGACTCCAAAGATCTGGCAAGGATATTTTACAAGTTAGATCTCTTGAGAAAAAAACATATAAATGTTGCAAAACATGAAGTAGTCAACAACTTCAGGCAGGTCTTTCTTCAAAGATCACATGAGGGAAGTCTTTCTTCATAGATCATGTTCTACAAACTTTAAAATGTTGTTCAATGGCTGGTTACATCTCTCTAGAACTCATTTCATTTTTTTGAATAACATCACAGATACATGGTCTTACAATGGTGAAAAAGGTAAAAGTCACTTGCTTGGTTTTCTGCTATAATAGAACACCCAATACATATCAATATTCTGTAATTTATCAGTTATAATGTATCAGTCATAACATGCATCTATGGTGGAATCTACAGCAATGAAGTGATATTTGATGTCTGGATTATTTATTTTATTTGTTATTTCATTTTACAGATATTTCCGGTTATTTTGATCAACTTTGGTGGGCAAATCAGTTACATTTTATCCATTTTGATATTTTCCCAAGTTCTTATGCAAAAACAAATCAGTTTAGCAATCAGTTTGAAGTTAACCATGAATTTTATTATTCTAAGATTGTAACTTTGTGACAAAGAATTTTGAAGGACAAACTTCTTTTGCTTAAAAATACAGTAATTATAAGTATTTTTTAAAGCAATTGAAAGAAACATTATTTTTATTATGTGTTTAATACACTGTCCTGGTGCATTTTTATTTATTTACATGACATTCAAATAAACAACCTGCTTAGTCTTTGTGAAGTAGTCTCGAGGGCTTTCAACATAGTCTTCCAGAAAAATATGCATTATTAAGTAATGTTGGTCGTGCTAAGAGTGATTTAAAAATAAAATAACCAGCCTGGCCAACATGGTGAAACCCCATCTCTACTAAAAATACAAAAATTAGCTGGGCATGATGGTGCATGCCTGTAATTCCAGCTACTTGGGAGGCTGAGGCAGGAGAATCGCTTGAACTCGGGAGGTGAGCTGAGATCACAACCATTGAACTCCAGCCTGGGCCACAGAGCGAGACTCTGACTTAAAATAATAATAATAATAATAATAATAAAATAATATATGCAACCTCCAGTTAGATTAGGCTATCATAAATGAGTTTAGCTATTTTTAATTTTCTTAATTTTTTTGTTTGAGAAACATCTCTCCTGGCCATTATAAGTTCTGTTTGAGAGATAGATCTGTTTGATATTATTGAAATCCATCTGACTTTCTTTAAACAGTGTTGAATGAAATTATTCTTCATTGTAACAGGCATGGTTCTTATTTAAGTCAATGAATTAATCAAAATTAAGGCACTGTTGATCTCATGTATGTTCTAATGTCTGATGTCCATACAAACTGATTTATTTCATAAGAATTTTATCTTCTGCATGTTTTTTCCTGTTTGATAGTGCCCTGATCCTTCTAATTATCCTGTCTCTTCTTGTCATTTTCATTATCTATATTTTCTAGATTACTGTAATTCTATTACTGGTTATTATGATTTTGACCAGAGTTTTTAATGTTCAGTACTTATGTATGAAGGATCTTTAATATGTAGAAGTTTCACCCAGTCTTTTTTCTTTCAGGTTATGTTTTTAGCTTCCATTAGGATATTTTCTTCCTGCCATATCTGAATTTTGAGATAATAATCAACAGTTCTGAAAAAATAAAAAATTAATCTGAAGTTAAAGCATACACAAGAGAAATTTAAATGATTTTAAATTGCCACTGCTTGTGTTAGGTTACATAGTTGTGTACTCATCATTTTTACACAACTTACACTGCTGATTATTTACATACTTAATAGCTTTGTCACTCTAACACTTGTTTCTTTGGCCAATTTTATTGTCTTAGTGACAGATTTTACCAGGAACTACCAGATTTTTCCAGGACAAGAAGCATCAGAGATTCTGAAACATAATTCAAAACTCTTAGGATGCATAAAACATGTGATTCTACTTACAGCTATATTTGAATTTTTTAGTATTCCATAGGTTTACATCTTACAAACATGGAGACTCTGACAAATTTTAGTGTTGCTTTGCTGTTCAAAAAAGAAAAACAAAGTATCGTGCATTTGTAATTGTGTATGCCGCCATGTTTGTTAATAATATTTCTGATGGGAGAGAACTTCTATTATGACTAGATACCAACAAGAAACAAATCTTACAGTTAACAATTTTATATTTCTGATGCGGAAGAATTGCCCACAGCCTACTTTCTGGCTATGCATATTTCAAAATCTTATTTTTCCTCTACTGCTGACATACTACCAGTGGTGTGTGTCAGAGGACATATTAATATCACAATACACCTTCTGGTTCTGATGTTCATGAAGGAATGCTAAGAGAATCAGCACAGAGGTCAGCAGGAATGTTCCCAGAAGCGACTTATCTTCCGTTCTGGGTAAATTAGCAATCACATAACTATACATGTATGTTATTGTTGTAGGACTTTCTCCGTAGTTCAGCCAAGAGCTAGGTCCTTGTCACACAGCCATGAAATATTAGGCTTGCAAACACTTAAAAGGGTGAGAAAAATGGAATTTTTTGGTCAAAAAGGGAAACAGGGACTCTCAGCAGAATGAGGGTCCTGCTATACACGCTTCCTGCCTCACAGATTGAACCCCAGATTCCACCAAGGAAGAGGAGGGGCCAGGCTCTTCGCGGCGGCGAATGGGGTGAACTTCCTTAGCTCCAACCCCAGTACGTCCTCCTCCCAGTGCACAAACCGGTCAGAGGTTCCCGGGGGACCCCTTTCTTGTCTGTCTCTTTATTGCCAATCACAAAAATATATCCCACTAACCTAAATGTATTTCTACATTAATTTCATATTGTGTAACTATGAAAATGTTGATTACTATTCCAAAGTCATCAACCACAAGGGGAAGTATAATACAACAGAGTTGGAATTGAATAAAATTGACAAACTTAAGGAATTGCAGTTAACATATCTCACTTTTGCAAAATATACGACGACTTATGATCTTGAGAGCACATTGCTCTGGCTTCTCCCAGGTCCTGGCTAGGGTTAGTGGAAGGGAAGGGTCCTGAAACATAAGCTTCACTGTTTCGTGGTACATCCACCTCAGCTCGAAATTCTTGCATCTTTTAGATTTCAGCTTCCATCTGAGTAACAACATTAGGTGATATTTCAAGGATCAGTGTGGACCAGTTCTAATTAGACAGACAGAAAGTGTTGCAGTGACAACAATTGTAAGAAATACCCAACAAGCTCTAGTCACAGGGGTTTCTAAGGATTAAACCCAAGCTGGATTTCTTTCAAGATGCTACCTCTGCTGCTCTCTCAACTTTCTTTTCATCTCACTGTAAGTAAGAGGGTAGGTCCTTGTGCCTTTGGCACTTAGGAAGAGCGTGTTTTAAATGAATAGATTCTACACTTTACATTCAATGTAAGGAAGGTCAGGGTGCTGGGTTGAAGCCACAGCAAGAAAGTTACAGGATTCTGAGAAAAGAATAAATGCCCCTATTTTTTCTGATAAAAAATTTAACTGATTATGCCTGTTTACTTGCTCTACTTATGTATATTTTCCTTTAGCTATTTATCTTGGATGCTTGACCCCTTTGGGCTAAGGCATTATTCTAAATACCACCTTGCAGAGGGGGACTACTGCATAAACTAGGCAGTGAATCAAAGCTGCTGGCTACAGTTGTAGAGGGTGACACAGCCTCACTGACCCAGCTGGAAATTTCTACCAAGAATGTCATTTCTTTTCATTTAGTTCTTCAAAAATGCTCTAAAAACACTTCAGAAAGCAAAAGAAAGGGATTACGTAATAAGCCCCTCTGCACACACCCCATACTTCTTATTTGAAGTAAATCCACTTCAAATAAACAGATTCCTTTAAAAAATGTTCAGCTTTATTTTTTTCAATCTAAACTTTACATTCTATTGAATAAGTTTTACATTGAAAGCATTTCTGAACAAATGCCTGTTTAGTATTTATTTTCTTCTCTCCCTACTCCCAACTGCACCTGAACTTCAAAGGGCAAAGGTAGTCATTGGTGTTTTACGGATGCACGACAAGTACCTAAACCACTACCTGGATCAAAGCAGCCACTTTTGCCGAAGGGGTGCATCATTCAGACAAGGCTCATGCTCCAGAGAGATCTGTTATATTTACACTGTGGATTGTCAAACCTGCAGATCTAACCCTCTGTACCTGTACAGCTAAGTCATGTATCTCAAAGGCATCAATTAAAATATTTTAGGGTTACTTGTGAGATAAGATTTTAATACAGATTAATCTAAACAAGCTGTCAACCAGCAGAGAACAGGACCTTGAAGACTTATGACACAGAGAAGCAATTAATATGGAGGTCAGGAATAGGAGAAGGAAGTATCTGTGTGCCTGGGGCCAGAAGTAGGGATGGAGGCGTTAAAATAAATTACAGTAACCTCCCCATTGTTTGTTGGTTTAAACACTTCAGGCAATGGTTCTGCATGGGTATGATTACAGCATTTTCCTCAATTCATAATTTTATTTTTGAAGCTTGGAATCTTATCTTCTGGAGTCCGTCCATATCTTTGAAGCTGAAATTGGAAATTCTAACTGCGATCTGAGCAAAGTTCCACAGCTGATTTGCCTTTTTTTTTTTTTCCTGAAGCAAAGTCAGTTGAGAAATCCCACACTGCAGACCTTGTCTTTTCTCAGTAATTTATTGACTATTTTGATTCCATCTGCAATGGTTTGCTCCGTGGTTTGTGCCAAACATTTTAAACGCTTAAGAGTCAATCAAAACGCTATCTTCCTCAAGGAAAAGTCAAGTCACCCAATCTGGAACATTTTATATTTCGGTTGTAAATGAAGCCTTAATTCTGACTGTAGACTGGCTCTCACTTCAGGGATGCAAAACACAAATGATCTTTTCCTGTATCTCAAGGACCACATGCCACTGTGTTCTGCCTTCAACATGTGTAAGAATTTCTGCTGTTTGTCAAAATGCTAACAGGAATGACACCAGGAATATCCTATAGTAGTAGCTTAATTTTACCCACATAAAAACATTTCATTTTATGTCTCACGTGTTTTTCATACATGCCTATTGTGTTTCTTTTTGTTCCAAACTGATTATCAGTGTTTGACTGTAAGGTAAATAAAATACCATTAATTAGGGAAAGGACTAATTGGTCCAATTTGGAGAAATGCTGATAATCAAATTGGTGTACCTTCTTGTATTACAAGTGACATTTTGTAACAGTTTCCAGGTTTTAATTATGATGAGCTTGCATTTCAAAAAACTAATTAAGGTTTCTTATTGTTTCTTTTGTAGCCAAACATTTTACCCCAAGGCTACCAAGGAAGAAAAGACAAAGGCAGACATCTGCAATTTTTAAAGCAGCTTCTTATTCCTCGCTCTTCCTCTATTTACTAAAAAAGAATATGTGTTTAGAGTGGAGAGGGGCATGTTGGGGGAAGGTGGGGAAGTAAGGGATGGGGAGAGAGGAGGGTGGGAGGAAAAACAAGACCACTCACTTCTTGGGTTCTTGGCACTCCAAGAATGATTTGGTGATAGTTTGATGAGTCATAGAAAATTTTCTTGGTAGATGAACAATAAAAATGAATATTTATTCATTTACCCATTTAAGAAATGTTTGATGCCTAGCAGAAGCTAAGGCAGTGTTCTAGGTACTAGGACAGTAGTAATAAATGAATAGTCTTTATTCCCCAGAGACCTGCAAAATAGTGGAGGAGACAGGAATATAGAGTAGGTAAGTATGCATGAAGAAAATACACAGGTAGATAAACATGTAGAGAAAATAACTTATCTTTTATTTCAAGATTTCAAAATTATGAAGTAAAAGTAATTTGTGACTTGTGTTGAGATTTATGCCCTCTATTAGACGAAGCCTGAAATACGTAAGAGAAATCTAGATCAGTACTGTACAATAAAAATAGGATGTGAATCCTGAAGGTGAGACACATTATGGAATATGAAATTTTTCAGTAGCCACATTTAAAAAAAGTAAGAGGAAGCAGGTGGAATTAATTTTAATACAATATTTAACCCAATATACCCAAAATACTATTTTAAAATGTCAATAAAATAGTTTCTGAGATGTTGTTTTACATTCTACTTTTGTACAAAGTCTTCAAAATACAATATACATTTTATATTTACAGCATATCTCAATTCAGACTAGGCACATTTCAAGTATTCAATAGCCACATGTGTCCAGTAGCTGCTGTACTGCAGTGAAGTCTGTAGATTATCAGTTCTGGTTGTCAGAACCTATCTGTCCCTATGTTTTCTCTGTAATATGGGCTGTCGTTTAGACAGATGTTTCCTACTTATTATTCATTTATTCTACATTTAATAAATATATGTTAGTTGTTAGGCATGGTGCCAGGTGCTGGGGGTGTTGTCGTGAATAAAAACAAAAATCTCCGCCCTTACGAAGTTTATATTCTAGTGGGTACTGTTATCTGGGACAATCTCAGATTCCAGGTGATATTTAAGAGTGTTAGCCCTTTTCTGCTATTTTATTAGGCAGTTTTCACCAATGAACATATGCTACATAATCTTACTAAAACCAGGACCTGTCTTCCCTTTGAATAATTTCCACACATAAAACCCCAAAATATTCTTTCCAATTCATATCACTATGAATCAGAATGAAGTTGTTGCAAATGATGGTCAGTGAAGAAGAATAGAAGGGAGGTTGGAAAAAGTGAGGCTTATTGCCTCTAACATTTCTGCCATTCTTACAGTGATTGGTATGCTCGATGTATTACAATTTGTCCTCACTTTGTTAGAATCAACTTTGTTATCTTAAACACCCAATCATATAGCCAAATAACAACATCAACAACAAAAAGAAGTGTTCCAAAACCACTAGCCCGGTAGCAATTCTAATGCAGGTGGTAAAGAGGTATTTGATCATGTTTATTCTTTGGTTTCGTTTATTTTAATGCAGTCTTGACTGGGCAAATTATAAAGAAAAGAAATTTATATCTCACAGTTCTGGAGGTTAGAAAGTTCAAGAGCAGAGCATGGTACTGGCACCCAGCGAGGGCCTTCTTGCTGCATTGTAACATGCTGGAGGGCATCACATGTCAACAGGGCAAGAGCACGTGTGTCAGCTCAAGTCTGTTTCCCTCTTCTCATAAAACTACCAGTGTCATCATGGAGGCCCCACACTGATGACCTTATCTCATCCTAACAACCTCCCAAAGACCCCACCTCCAATCAATGTATGAATTTGGAGAATAAGTCTCCAACACATAAAATTTGGTGAACATATTCAAACCATAGTATAGTCCATGAGAAGATCTTCTCTAATGGAAAATTTGCTAATACAGCTTGAAGCCATTGTGTTCATGTGGACTTCTGTTTTCCAGCAGTGATTCTCACCCTTGGGTGAACCTGGGAATCAACTGCTTGTGTTTTGGAAATTCTAATATTCAGGCTAACTTCAGACCAATTAAATAAGTTTGTGTGGGGTGGGGCCAGAGCATTAGTATCTTTAAAGCTACCAAGATGATTGTTAAGTCTGGAAAGGCTGAGCACCACTGCAGCAGGCACACTCCCCTTTCTTTTTGCCTCCCATTGCATTGGACATTAGCCACTTTAGCCTTTGTAATTTCCTGTCCAGGAAGTTAATCTAAGAACTTTCTTCTGTTGATGTGAATGTGGATGTGAGTTACCTTTCTTAACTCAGTTGAGGACCATCTTTCCAATTTCCAAAAACCCCTTCCATCATAATAAGATGTCACTTCAAAGTAAATTTTAGTGTCATTCACATGACATTGGATGGCAGGGATATGTCCATGTTGGGCATTTAATTATGATGCACACCTGTTTGGGACATTGGGGAGATGGCACTCAAATTTATTACAAACTCCACTGAACTTCTGAAACCATTTAGAGTCTTTACTATTCAAGTGTGATGGGGGAACTAGAAACAAGGGCATCTCCTGGAAGCTTGTTACAAATGCACATTCTCAGGCCTCAGCCTAGACCTGCTGAATCAGATTCTGCATTTCAACAATATCCCCAGGTGGTTAGTGTGCACATTAAAGTTTGAGAAGACCTTGCTGAGTGTCAGTTACAGAACATATGTCACAAACTGAATCGTGATATATTCAGTGTCCATACTAATTTCAAGGGCTCTTTGATTTTCATGGATTTCAGCTTGTGTGTGCTGAAGCCTGTGACAGACACCTTGCAGACCTCCAACCGTCTCTCAGCTGAAGAATCTTTGTTCTGAAGCAACCAATAAAAGGGATTTCTTTTTCCTTAAAGAGCAAATGAGGTCAAAGCATACTGGCGTGAGCTTCCTGGTAAGTAACAGTTCTTTATATTAGGCTCCAGGTCTGTTCTAATTCATTCCTGCTGCCTCCTTTGATGAGATATTTTTCACACCTTCATTCTTTCTTTCATCCAGATTCCTCAACCAGATATGCTTCCCACTGAGGGGTTAACAATTCTACTTTTATTTTCTTCAGCATGGGCTGAACGTTAGCATGGCTCACCTTGACCCTGCTTTTAGGCAGAGCTTCTCCAATGTATCAGCCTCTCCATTTGACAGCCATTTGCTCCCTTTAATTTTTTTTTTAGTATCATTTACCTCAATTTGTGAAATATAGAAAAGCATTAGATATAGACTTGCAATGCTCTGTCCTAAATAGTAAAACGTAAGGTCATTTCTTTCTTTTTTCTTTATTATTTTTTTTTTTTTTGGACACGGAGTCTCACTCTGTCACCCAGGCTGGAGTGCAGTCGTGCGATCTCGGCTCACTGCAACCTCTGCCTCCCAAGTTCAAGCGATTCTCCTGCCTCAGTCTCCCAAGTACCTGGGATTACAGGTGCCTGCCACCACACCCGGCTAATGTTTTTTATTTTTAGTAGAAACGGGGTTTCACTATGTTGGCCAGGCTGGTCTCGAACTCCTGATCTCAGGCGATCCACCCACCTTGGCCTCCCAAAGTGCTGGCATTATAGTCGTGAGCCACCATGCACGGCCAGAATGTAAGGTCATTTCTAATAGAACTTTCCTCTTCGTTATTTGCTCCCCTTCCTGGAAAGATATTTAGCTTGTTCTTATCTTAGTACTTCTTTTCTACCTCTAAAACTATGTAGTGAAGTATGATCAATCAAGCTTAAAATATCTTAGTTGCAAAGGTGAGGGAAAAAATAAAACTCCACAATTTTCATTTGGTAAATCTCTCTCTCTCTCTTTATATATATATGTGTGTATGTGCGTGTGTGTGTGTGTATACACTGTATATATATTCATGGATTATGACATTTTCATAGATATATACTGCATGTATATACAGATGAATATAGATATAGATAGAAAGATAGAAAAATAGATACATATTTATGTACTTGCACACACATAGCTACCCTCCTCTCCACCTCTAAACCACAAAGTAACTGATATAGTGTCGTCTTGTGTCAGTAATTGGTTATTTTTTTCTGATTGGCATGATAACTCTTTCCAAGTTCTCTGGTTCTAGCCCTGACCACTCACTGTAGGTCAGGAGAGGAGGTGATCCTGGCCTCACCATCTTCACAATGTATGTCGTCCTCCTGGCAACAGCATTTGTGCCAATCAGTGATCGTGTGACTTGAGAAAAGCCAATCCCAAGGCTTCCCTGAGACTGAAATTTCTTTCTCTGCTGGGGATTCCAAGATGGGGCTGTTAGCAGTAATATCGTTTACTTTGTGGAGAGGATCTATTGCAACAGAAGAAATAAATAACTCGGAGGAAAGTCAAGCAGAGATGTATAAGAATCTTAGGGAATTCCTGAAACCTGCCTTCCTATAGCTTCCTTTCTCTTTGACATCCTTTCCCAAATTATTGTTGTGGACCAATAATTGAGTCTTTTGCTTATGCTGATTTGAGTAGGATTTTATCACCTGTATTTGAAAGAGTCTCAAGTAATGTCAGTGTATTTCTACATTCATATTCATGCAGGATTTTTCTCAGCCACTTTGCCAGTTGAGGACCTCCATGGCCGGCGATGTCTCCACCTAAGCCTTGCTCGACAACAGGCCTGCCACAGGAGGCACCCTGTCCACTCAGCCTTCTGGGCTATGCCTGGCTTGCACGCTGGTCCGCATCCTACACTCACCGCGGGGTCCACGCTCAGTTTGCAGCTCGTACCTGAGTTTGGAAGTTCCCAAGTTCTTGTCCCGCCTCCAGGAAGAATGAGGTTATGATGACAATCAAAAAGTGAAGATGGGGGAGAAGAATTTTACTGAGCGATGGAACAGCTCTCAGTGGGGAGGGGATGCAAGGGTGGTCCCCCACCCAAAGTCGGGTGGTCTTTCCCATAGTGTAGCTGCATCCAGGGCTTTCAAGGCTCAGAATGGGGGAGTGCATGCTGATTGGTGTGTGAGTATGCAAAAAAGGCTAAAACAAAGGCACCACTCAAAGATGGGCATGACATTTTAAAAAACCAAATGTGGGAGGGGTAGATATATATAAAATAGGTGAAAGGTGAGGATCAATCAGAGGAGGGCAGACCAAACGGGAAGGGAGGTTCTCGATCTGGTCCAGGGCTTTACTTGGGACTTGTAGCTTGACTTTCAGGCTATAAACTGTCTTTGGTTTGAAGGTAGAGTTTCACCAGGGACCTGCTCCTATCTACCTAGGGATTTGTTTGCCTCCTGCTGCTATCAATATTTATTCACCTTCTTTCTATTTTGATCTCCATATTGCCAACAAGTTCAACATTTGTATAGCAGGTTAGACTTAAATGTTAGACTTAAATTTCTTAGGCAAGTAATCAAGGAATTCTCACTTAGGCAAACAAGGAAACTGTTATTGGACCAGGTCAGAAATTGAACTGGTTTGGTGTTGAACATACTGACTTAAAGCTAGACTTTCACTGGGAAAGGCAAAGAAAGGGGATTTCCCTGACAGCCTCCAGAGGGAACACCTTGAAACTGATATATACTTATATAGTTATCAATACCGTACTCCTATAAGTTAATCAATTTGTGTTGTTTTTAAGCCACTGAGTTTGTGGTGATTTGTTTTGCCAGCAGTAGGAAACTAATCACTTGTCAACTGCCTCATCTGAATCTCAGTTGTCAAGAGAGAATACCCCTGATGTGTGGCTTCTTTTGCCTCTCCAGTAAGGCCTGACCATATCACTTCCTGCTGTGCAGTAGCGTCTTGAGTTCCCAACCTTTCATGTCTTCAGGGCTGAGCAGGATGGAAGGATAGATCCCACCACTAACTTCGGCTCCCTGCCTCTTTTGCCCGTCTCTCAACTATGGCACTGCCAGGCCCCATCTTACTGTACAGTGCTTATTAGTTTTCATTGGCTGCAGCCTTCACTCTGGGACTAAGTTTGAATCTAAGTATAAGATCTTCTTCTTTAGGGCAGTGTTTCTCATTTGCTGTACCCCAGGGCTGGGAAGCCCTGTCCTATACACCACCAGTTTGGTAGATTTGAGAGAGAAGGGGATTTGGGGGTGATACATTTCTGTTTGCCTCTGGACTCTGCAACAAACTAGTAGCAGAATTTTGAACAAGTTGCTTTATTTTTGTGAGTCACAGAATCTTCCCTCCTTCCCTCCTCTTCTCCTCTCCTTTCTCCTCTCCTCTCCTCTCCTTTCTCCTCTCCTCTCCTCTCCTTTCTCCTCTCCTCTCCTTTCTCCTCTCCTCTCCTTTCTCCTCTCCTCTCCTTTCTCCTCTCCTCTCCCTTCTCCTCTCCTCTCCTATCTCCTTTCTCCTCTCCTCTCCTCTCCTCTCCTCTTCTCTCCTCTCCTCTCTTCTCCTCCCCTCCCTTCCCTTCTCCTTCCTTCCTTCCTCTTTCCCTTCCCTCCACTTCCTTTCTCTCCCCTCCCCTCTCCTTCCCTTCCCTTTTCCAAATATAAAAAAAAGATAATGTCCACCTCTTCTTAGTAATGTAAGAACTCTTTAACTGAACAAACACATACAAAAAATCTGGATTCTCTGAAAGTGTTCAACAAAAGCTTCATTAATCACCTTTCTTGAACTTAGTAACAAAACAAACAAACAAGGAAAAACACAATTGAAAACTTAGCAAGATTAAACTGCCTTAAAAGACCAGGCATTACACTCTGTGCTAGGTCTAATAAATGAAAACAAAAACAGTAACTTGGTGGATATATGTTATTACATATTTGTTAAAACTCATAGGTTGTACAACACCTAAAGTGAACCCTAATGTAAGCTATGGACCTAAGGTAATAATTATGTATCAATGTAGGTTCATCGATTGCAATCAATGTAGCACTCTGGTGCAGAATGTTGATTGTGAGGGAGGCTGTGGGGGGTAGGGGGATGAAGGAGTCCATGGTAATAACCCCCTGTACTTTCTGCTCAATTTTGCTGTGAACCCAAAACTGCCCTAAAACATAAAATCTTTAAAAAATTAATGTCATCAAATAAATCTACAAACCCCCTGAGTAGAAGAAATGGATGTCAACGTAGTGAGTGTGTCTCATGGGCAAGGGGGTAAATTGCAGATTCAGGGAAAGCTGGAGGACCCTTTGCCTTCGACTGCCTTCTCTTTTTGTGCACAAAAGCTAATTCTTTCACAATTTCTTACAATGTGTTATATTGTATTTTCCACTGAAAGCCACCAGCATACAACTATGAATCAGAACTCATGTAAGGGCTCATGACTAGGGTAACTTCTTAGTCCAGTCTATATTGCTCTGGTCCCTTATCTGGAATATTTGTTCTCCCCTAAGAACATTATAAAATCTGTTTAATGCGTTAAAAATCACAGTATGCTAAATGCTATTTCTTAAGAAAATTCACCCATGTTATTTCTTGTTAATATTTAACCACAAAAAAAAAGATAATGTAAAAAAATACATGGAGAGAATATTATTTCTTCTGACTATTAGGGGAAAAAAATCTCTAAAGGAGAGTTTTTAATAATACTGAGTTAGGGGATGCCTCAATCACCTCCACTTAAATCGGAGAGTTTTTTCTGTAAAGGGCCAGACAGTAAGTGTTTTAGGTTGAATGGGTCTTGCTTTCTCTAGGACCACTACCGAGCTCTGCTATTGCAACACAAATGTAATCATAGACAATATGTGAACACACGAGCATGTGTTTTAATACAATTTTTTTTTTTTTTTTTTTTTTTTTTTTTTTTTTTTTTTTGAGACGGAGTCTCGCTCTGTCGCCCAGGCTGGAGTGCAGTGGCGCCATGTCGGCTCACTGCAAGCTCCGCCTCCCGGGTTCACGTCATTCTCCTGCCTCAGCCTCCCGAGCAGCTGGGACTACAGGCGCCCGCCACCACGCCCGGCTAATTTTTTTTTTTTTTAATACACTGTTTTTAAAAACAGGCTTAGGGGCCATAGTTTGCATACCTTTGATTTAAATGCTTGTGCTACCCTTTGTCATGTCATACACATTGCATATTCTTCAGAGCAAGCGGATAACTAAGAAAGCACCTTATAATCCAGAACCCCAACCATCGCTGTTCTGACACTTGCTCATTCCGTAATTCAGAAAACATTCATCAAATTCTGGCTCTGCCCATAACATTGCAGAATGTCTTTTTATTCCTCTTTTCATCCAGTATTCACGATTGCCGCCCTTAATTGAGCATTTCTCTGTCTGGATTCCCTTCAGAGCTTCCAGCAGCCCTGAGTCTGCCTCAATGTTTTTTTTTTTTTTGCTAGAGGATTAATATATATGTATTTATAATGTATATATACACATATTATATATGTATATATAATACATGTTAAAACGTTTACAGAATGTTTCTGCTATCTATAAATGATTTTAACTTTCCTGCCTGTCATATATTTTATGTAAATACTAGAATAAAAACATTTTAAAAATACAGAAATGTGTGATGAATACAGGAAATGCCATCTGCAATTCTCCCACCATATAGATCTTAGAGTTTTGAACTGTATTTAGTGGAAACTAGTCGCTGCCTCTCAGCCACTAGAGGACTAATATCTATGATTATCAGAGAAGTTGAAATAAAGTGTCTTTCTAATGACTCTTTCTCAAAGCAGATCACAGGTTGATTTAGTGAAACCAGGTCGTCAGTATGCGGCCAAGTGTTGCTGGTGCCTGCTCTAAAGCAATATGAGGCGGGTCACTTCTCCTTTCTTATCAGCAGCCACTCACATCTCTTCATTCGTCTTTATTCAGGAAGCTCTTCGAATTTCCCACTGGTATCCTTATCCTGTCCTTCTAAATTTAATGCTAAGACCAAGGCCACATGTTATATTGGTCAGATTAGTTAGACCTAGACAATATGAGAGATATCAAAACAATTTATTTCACTTGGAAAAACAACACTTTAAGCGAAATTCAAACTCTATTATGTCCAGGAAAGCTTTTGGTGACTTTTCCAGACTTCTGGTGAATGTAGAATAATTGACAAGTGGAGCTTGTTTGTCCATGGAGCGCAGAAGAATGGGTGATTTAGTAAATCACAGGCTGAAATGCATTTTAATAAACAACTTCCTTATTCAGTTCAGCATTTGAATGTCTTGTTGCTTACTTTGATTTGAGGTCTGCAATATCTAAATCTTTTTCAAGTGTTTCACAAAAATAACCTTTCCATGTGTTACTCACCCAAAGCTTCATTAATTAACTCTCCTGTGGTCAAAAGGTGAATAGAAATGATTTGTGGCAATCCTCTCCCATGGACCAAAAGATGCCAATTATCTCCCATTAACCATTCACAAAATCAAAGACACAAGCACATAGAAATGAGGGATACAAAGATAGGGAAGCAGGACAAAAAACACCAGTTACTGAACTGGTTGATGAAATTGATGGATTTTCCTTCTTTTTCCTATTTTTTTTTCTTTTTTTTTTTGAGATGGAGTCTCACTCTGTTGCCCAGGCTGGAGTGCAGTGGAGCGATCTCAGCTCACTGCAAGCTCTGCCTCCCGAGTTCAAGCAATTCTCCTGCCTCAGCCTCCCGAGTAACTGGGACTATGGGCACCTGCCACCACACCCGGCTAATTTTTTTGTATTTTTAGTAGAGACGGGGTTTCACCGTGTTAGCCAGGATGGTCTCAATCTCCTGACCTCATGATCCGCCTGCCTTGACCTCCCAAAGTGCTGGGATTACAGGCATGAGCCACTGCACTTGGCCTCTTTTTCCTTTTATAGGAAGCAGAATCACCTGCTTTTGCTCATTCCCAAATATGATTTGGAAACAAGATAATGTTAGCTGATCTTTCTCTCCACTTGTTAGGTGTTACGACACTTGTAGTTCTGTCACCCTCTGATCCTTGGAGGACTGAAGAACTTTAGCAGAGAGGGAGAATAAGAGTCCATGATAAAATAAAAATAAAGAGAAGAAGATGGGAGAAAAGCAACCTAGACCATCTACAACAGAACTTACAGAAAAAAGACAAGAAAGGGACAATTTATTTTTACAAAATAGTTAATATTTTCTCTTTTGGCAAGCATAATGCATTTTTATTGTGCATTTTTATTTGGAAAATTTTCTATTTCCCAAATACTTTAGATAGTCTTAATTTTTGTTATCTATGTACTTTCTCCTCAACATGCTCAGAGATACTTTCTTAACTTATAAAAAGAAATCAGTCCTCATTTTTAGATGAAAGCGCAGTTTAAAGAAGTCAGAGCCCCCATAGACAGAAACAGAGCCCGTTCTTGCTGGGTTGGAGTTACATGGAGCCCCCCAGCAACACCCTTCTCATGTGAAAGCACAAAGGCAGTGACTCATGTGGTGCATTTGGAAGACTCAGAATGCCCCTTCACTGCAGAATATCACCCTTACTGTTCCCAGGGCTGTAGTAAAGTTCCTTCATTTAAGTCCTTTTTTAAAAGATAAAATCTGATAGCAAGTAAGAAAAACATTTACTTCCTTGAATTTGCTAATTATACCTCCAGACAACCACGATAAAGAAGCTAAATACATGTGTCATAGGATGGGTTCTTGTGACCGAAATGATGGAAGGAAAAGGAGAAGAGGAAGGCAGGTGAGGACTTTGCTATAAACGTTTATTGATTTCAAATGATCCCCTCCCTCTTTTCCTTCCTCCTCCCTAGCTCTCTTTATCCATCCCTCCTTCTCCCATTTTCCTTTTCTTCCCCTTCTCCCTTTTTTTCTTCTTTCATTCTTCTCTTTCTTCCTTCAATTCTTCTTCAATATTCAGTGGAAAAGCCATCGCATGGGAATGAACACAATGGCCATTGACACAGGAGGAAGGAAGGAAGGCACAGCAGTCTGTTGGGGATGCAGGATATGAGTATGACAAGAAGGGCACCTGTGGAAAGTTGGGGTGCAGGGTGTGGTAATGAAGGTGGCCAATCAGAAGTGGAAAGAAGAGAGCATCTGCAGGAAGGTGAGGACAGAGTAGCTTGGTCCACAGAAGGAGGAACAGCTAAAGCTAAATCAGGGTGGTTTGAGCCTGATTGTGGTAAGGGGGACATTTGAGAAAGAGGTTGCAGCAGGTGGTGAAGTGTAGGGGGCAGGTCAAAGCTAGGTGGGGGCAGCTGTAGTTAGGAGCTTGGGCAGAGTATCGAATGCTGAATTAAGGGTGGCATATCCCTTCCACTTTGGGAGCCAATAGTGGTCCCTAGCAAGTTGTCGAGATTGTGAGTAAGGACCAGAGGACACTGTTGGGAGGTATATGACAGATCAATGGTAGATTGGTTACATCCAAAGACAATTCTTATAGTAAATTGGTATTAGAAGGTAAACAGAAGCCAGTTTTTCACTGTTGGGAATAGATCAAAAATACAGAAATGGGGAAAGTTAGAAATGAATGTTTTGTAGTTGATTTAGAATTGGAGTTATTAATGTTAACTTATACCTTTCAATACATATTTAGGTAGGGATAACTAATGATGTAAATGGCTTATTGCTAAATTGTTTTTGTTTAATTGTTGAACTGTGAGAGTTCTTCATACATTCCACATACGAGTCCTGTATCAGATGTATCTTTTTCAAATATCTTCTCCAAATTCTGTGGGCTATATTTTTCTTTCTTGATAATGTCCTTGAAAGCACAATGCTTTTAGTTTTGATAAATTCTCAGTGGCTCACGCCTGTAATCCCAGCACTTTGGGAGGCCGAGGTGGGCAGATCGTGTGGTCAGGAGATCGAGACCGTCCTGGCTAACATGGTGAAACCCCGTCTCTACTAAAAGTACAAAAAATTAGCCAGGTGTGGTGGTGGGTGTCTGTAGTCCCAGCTACTCGGGAGGCTGAGGCAGGAGAATGGCATGAACCCGGGAGGTGGTGTCAGGCCTCTGAGCCCAAGCCAAGCCATCACATCCCCTGTGACTTGCACATATACATCCAGATGGCCTGAAGTAACTGAAGATCCACAAAAGAAGTAAAAATAGCCTTAACTGATGACAATCCACCATTGTGATTTGTTCCTGCCCCACCCTAACTGATCAATGTACTTTGTAATCTCCCCCACCCTTAAGAAGGTTCTTTGTAATTCTCCCCACCCTTGAGAATGTACTTTGTGAGATCCACTCCTGCCCGTAAAACATTGCTCTTAACTTCACCATCTATCTAAAAACCTATAAGAACTAATGATAATCCACCACCCTTTGCTGACTCTCTTTTCGGACTCAGCCCGCCTGCACCCAGGTGAAATAAACAGCCATGTTGCTCACACAAAGCCTGTTTGGTGGTCTCTTCACAGGGACGCACATGAAAGGTGGAGCTTGCAGTGAGCCAAGGAGCACCACTGCACTCCAGCCTGGGCGACAGAGACTCCATCTCACAAAAAAAAAAAAAAAAAAAAAGATAAATTCTCATATATATCAACTTTTCTCTTTTGTCACTTGTGGTTTTGGTGTCATCTTGAAGAGACCATCACCTAACCCAAGGTTACAGAAATTTATGCCTATTTTTTCTTCTAAGGAGTATGATAGTTGTTGGCTTTTATACTTAGCTCTATAATATTTTTGAACTAATTTTTGTAGAAGGTATGAGGTAGGGATTCAACTTCATTCTTGTGTCACCTTCTTTGATGCGTCCACTAGAAATTATTAATTACAGGAGAACTGGATACAGGAGGTGGCAGGGAAGACTCAGTCAGTCCTCAGCTCCACCATCAATGACCCACAATAATACATAAATCAGTGGGAGTGGGCAAGGAGAAGAGATAGCATAACAGGCAGTGATAGCACAACCCCCAACCCCGCAAGCTACCTATAGTTGGGTAACACTTTTTCAATACTTTCTGATAATTTTTGCCTTATGATGAGAGCATTTAACTCATTAATATTTAATGTCAATGCTGATAAGACAGGGTTTACATCTTCCATATTGTTAGTTGATTTCCATGTCTTAAGTCATTTTGTGTTGTTCCATTCTTTCCTTATTTCCTTCTTCATATTAAGAAGATATCTTCTGGTATGCTTTTTAAATTCTGTTTTTTAAAAAATTATATTTTTAGTTATTTTCTCAATGATTTCCTGAGAAAGGACAAACATATATTTATACTGTTTTATATGTACTTATATAGTTGCTTTCATCAGTGCTATTTATTTCTTTATGTAGTTTAGATTTACTATCTAATCTCTTTTTATTTCAGACTGAAGGACTCGTTTTCATACTTCTTATTGGGTAGGACTGCTTGCAGCAAATTCTCAGTTTTTGTTTTTCTGGTAATGTCTTATTTTCCATTCATTTTTGAAGGATAGCTTTGCTGGCTATGATTGACAGGATTTTGGGGTCTGCCCTTTCAATATGTCATCCCACTGTCTTTTGGCCTCCATCATTTGTGGGAAGAAATCAGTGGAAGAAGTCAAGGAATCTTATTGAGGATTCCTTGTATGTGATGAATCAGTTTTGCCTTGTTTCTTTCAAGATTGTCTCTTTGTCTTTCATCAGTTTGACTATGATGTGTCTAGGTATGGATTTGAATTCATCCAATTTGAATTCATTGAATGGATAGATTAATATTTTTCATCAAAGTTGGGATGTTTTTGGTCATTATTTCTTTAAATATTCTTTGTGTCCCTTGTTTGCTCTCTGTTTCCCTTCTGAAATTTCTATTTCTATTATGCATATTTTGGTAAAATTGATGGGGTTTCACAGCTCTCAAAAGGTCTTTTCATTTTTCTTCATTCTTTTTTTTCTGTACCTCCCACCAGACAATTTCAATTGACATATGTTCACTTTTGTTGATTCTTTGCTGGCTCACATATGTTGTTGAGACCCTTCAATGAATTTTCCATTTCCTTTATTGTACTTTTCAACTCAAGAATTTCTATTCAGTTCTTTTTTATATTTTGCCTTTTTATTGATATTCTCTTTTTCGTGAGACATTATGCTCATACATTCCTTTAATTCTTTAGGTGCCGTTTTTGGAACATGTACTATCTGATTTAAAGGTTATATTTATCAATTTCAGAAGCTGGACTTCTTCAAGGCAGTTTCTATTATCTGTTTTTTAAAACTCATTTATGGACTACAGTTTCCTAGGGTTTTTTCACAAGTCACATACAAGTTTTTATCATGTTAAAAGCTGAACATTTTTAATATTATAAAATGATAACACTAGAAATCGAATTTTCCTCCCTACCCAAGGTTGTCTGTTGTTGCTGTTTGTTTGTTTGTTTAGTCATTTTCCAGGACTAATTCTATAAAGTCTGTATTCCTTGTCATGTGCAGCCCCTGAGGTCTCTGCTCAGCATAGAGGTCAGATAATTTTATTAGATAGAATTTTTCCAAATGCCTTGAACCAATATGTTTACTACCCATTGCTGAGGCACCAATATGCTGACAGTGTGTTTGAACACATTTTCATCTTTATCAGTTTTCAATTTTATCTTGATTTTTACTTTCTACTTGTTCAGAGCCTCAAGATCAGCCAGAGGTGGGAGATTAATGCACATGATTTCCTGGGCACCTGTGCATGGGCTTTGAGATTTCCAGGAATACAGAGAATCTTTGTCCAGCCTCTTTGCCCAGCTGGCATCACTGCATTAGGCAGCTGCAATGTTAAGCAATTGCTGATGGATTTTTTTTTTAAACAAATTCCCTCAGATAAAACTTTTCTCACTGAACAAGCTCAGGTCAAGTATAGACCAACTCCATGAATGCGACCTTTGCAAGAAGCGTGCAAATAGTGTTGATTTTCTGGAGATAGGGCTTTTGGGAGCTTCAAGCTCATTCTAACTCGCACTCGCCCTGTTACTGTTATTTTTCATAGCTACCATGATTGTGAGGATTCTGGTTTTTGGGGCTTTCATGGAATTAGGAAAAGAGGAATAGAGCAAGTGCAAACCTCACAGAGCTCACTGTTATTTATAACATTAAGCTGTTTTTCTTGAATAAAGCTTCTCATAGTGTTGCAAACATTTGGATAATTTCCACAGCTCCCAAATACTTGATTTTGATGAAGTTTTATAGTGACCTTTTTGCTTTTATGCAGTGGATTTTTGGAGTTCCTTGTATTTCTACCAACTCTTTAGTTCCTTGTATTTATCGCTTTTCATTGACCATATTCAGCTCACTTAGTCGAATAAGCATAGCTGCTTCATTAATTAGGGTTCAGTGGTTCTTGGAATCTATACATATTTCCACTGTGATGCCATAATAGCTTCAGTTTCTTATTTTTTACATTATTCATTGAGCTCATACCAACTATCCTTACCTTTCCTAGTAATACCCAACAATGGCATGGTCTTCTTGGGAACAAGACAAACTCCCAGTTGTCTTAAATTCACCTTTATTTTGACTTCTCTATTAGCAGTTACATTTTGTTATGTAAGCTGCATTTCATATATATGCTTGACAATTCACACTGCAGGGAGAGCTTCATTATTTTTCCATTTCCACAGAAATGGCCATCACCACTAATTTACAAAGGAAAATACTCTCCAGGCTTATTTATTATTGACAATGGTTAATCAGGAGTAAACTAATTTTTGAACCAGTAGCCAAAGGCTTATGTGACATCATAATCTTGAAGTAAAGTGCAAATAATGTAGTTTATAGTGTTTATTATAAACCAGTATGCTTTTTTGCCCCTTTTCCTTAAATTGACCATTATAGAAGTTGCAAAGCTTCTTGCTATTTTTCAGTAGTTGCCTAAAATAAACATCCCCCATCCTTCTTGTTTTCCCTCTCTCTTTTGTCTCAGCATTCTTTGTTTACTTTCCCAATAATATTTTAACCTAAGAGTACTAAGTCACTAATTTCAATAGCTGCAGTGCTGCTTTATTCCACAAGAGGGCACTCAAATGGCTTTCTTTCTGTGATATTCTCATTTCCCACTTTTTTCATATTGTTTGTTTTCCACAGTGGACTTTGAGGACAGATTTATCCCAGAGTCCTCCACTAAAACCAAGAAGATACATATATACTTATAAATGTAGTTAATTTCTTGGAAACATTGAAGATTTATATGTTCTAGAAATCAGAAAGTGAAAAGGAAGAGATTGAGATAGACCAGTGTTTTATCCATGACAATTCCACCTGCTTTCTCAGGGAAGGCTTTGGACTGCTAGCAGACATGACTCCTGAAAAGAAGGCGAAGCACCTGGAATATCTCATATGCCTATTCGATCATTTCCAAACTAAATGAAGCAAGTAAAACTTTTA
Source organism: Pan troglodytes (assembly GCF_028858775.2). Lineage (NCBI taxonomy): Eukaryota > Metazoa > Chordata > Mammalia > Primates > Hominidae > Pan > Pan troglodytes. Next base: position 30,810,369 of record NC_072420.2, read on the forward strand.
AAAAAACAAAGCTTAGGCCGGGAGTGGTGGCTCATACCTAATCCAGCATTTTGAGAGGCCAAGGCATGAGGATCACTTGAGACCAGGAGCTCGAGACCAGACTGGGCAACATGGTGAGATCCCATCTCTATTAAAAATCATCATCATCATTAAACTAGAAAAAAATAAAACTGAAAAAATAAATTCAAATAGGTGAACGCTTGAGATGACTGTACAGAGATGATAAATAACAATACCTGAGTTTTGTCAGAATAACAGGTAGATAACATATTAAGAAAAGATTTGATTTGCTGGAATCATTTACTAGAAAGTAGATGAGCAAACCTTAATCCAACTAGAGATGATTAAAATAGTTTTGTTTTTCTATAAATGTAGCCTGATGTGAGGGGGTAAGAAATGGAGTAGGGAAGTGAGTATTGAAAGGATGAGACATGTACTCTTCAGTCATCTTAGAAACTCTATGTATTTTTCTGACTTTATGAGAATTTTCCTGGCCTGCCTGGTAAGAGAACAAACATTATAAATGTCAAATCAGGCAATATTCTAATTTGACGATAACCAGGATTGATTATAGAAGAAGAATGCCTATTTTTTTTTTTGAGCGAATATTGCAGAGTAGAAGTAAACTCTGGCACAGAATTGCCTTCGTAGCTTTTATATTATACCCAAAGAATTTTGGTGGAAGCCACTATCCCTTAATTTTGAATGGATTCTGATAATACCAGAATTTATGACTATTTGATAACTCTCTAACTACTAGGAGCAAAGAGCCATATCATCATCTTGCAAGATTATCCTGCAAGGAAATGTAATATTAAAATTTTGCTTATTAGATGTAATTTTGGGTGTCTTTTCCTTTCATTTTATGCCTTTATCTTGGTCCATAATGATTGGATGGTAGCTTTCTAAAACAGTTATTTTAATCACTATCATTGATGCTTCTTGAGCAACCAGCTAGTATATTAATAAAGAAGATCATTTTCCTAAATAGAGCCAATGAGTGAAAGGTGAAAATTATCTATGGCTGAGTGAGTTAGAAATCACTATCATTTGATAGATTGCCTTTGGACATTTTGTTTTTGTAAGTCTTTTTGAAAAATGTAATATCACTTTGGGGCAATGGAATTGATAGTTTTAATAAAACTATTAAAGACTACTTATGTCTTTATATACATTTCTAAACAGGGAAAAATAAGAAACATTTAACTGCTTTGTGAATAATATTGACTTATAGTTTTTTGAATATGTAGGAAAAAAGTGAAGAAAGAGTACATATTTGTTTTACCACATATTTTTTTTACTGAGCATCTGAAAGACCTGTTCCACATCTGTTATTTTTCAGTCGTCTGTGCTTCCCATTTGAGTTTTCCTAGCAGCATCTGGAGGGGTAGGGAGAATCAAAGTGGTCTCCTTGGTAGCTGATCATCCTGCTATTGCAGGTTGGCAAATTCTCTGCATCAAGCCAAAACACAAAAACCAATTATGAAGTCTGCAGATATTTTATGTCCAGCTGTTTGAAACACATATGGCATTTATTCTATTCAGGGTACTGCTTAATTCATAGTGTGACACGTGGTTTGTTTGACAAATATCTAGACCTAGACCATATTTTCAAGTCTCTACATCTTTGGAGGCATTTTTAAAATACATTCACCATTTCTGAAATTAATTAACAAAAGAGCAAAATAGCCCCAAAGACATCTATGTCTGTGTGTATGGGTATGTATGTGTATGTGTATGTGTATGTGTATGTGTGTCTGAAGTAATTAGAATTTAGTAAAAACATTATTCCACCATTACTTTGTGTTTCTTTTTAATGCCTTATATCCTTCCCTCAAAAAAATTTATGAATGCCACTCAAGAGTAAGTGGAGTTTTAATATTATCTCATTGCCCGCAAGGTCCAGTATAACTTAAGAGAGAGGAAATTAATCTTTGAGGTTAAGTTTACTTACCATTTGATGTCAGTGTTGTGCTATAAGAACAAAATTAATAAGGGTAGGAGGGTGTTGCTGAGGGCTATGGGAATAAGCTACTGGGGAACAAGGTTAATTTTAATGTGAAAGGTCATCAGCTTTGGATAACTCATCAAAATCTAAAAAGACAGGTTTTCTAGTACGGCAATTCTTTTATACGAAGTCAACCATCATATCCAACTACCTCTCATTTAAATTCAGAACTTGACACTTGTCAAACACAAGATGATCTTTCTTTTTTCTTTTTACTTTTCTAATGAAAGAAGCTGTGTTAAGGTGCTTGCTAATCTTAGAGATCTAAAGTGCCTCCCGTCATTTTAAATGAAAACATATGCATACTCAATTTCCAGATGAAGAAAATCAATTTAGCCATGCATAATGAATGAAACCCTGTCCCTCCATTTAATTTCTCAGTTGTTTGTGTTTACAGGCAGCCTTTCTTTTCAAGGGCAAATTTAATAAGGACAGTTTAGGAGGTTATAGGAAAGTGGTGTGTGAAATGAAACATGTGAAGTGATTTCAATCTAGATCTATACTTACCTGGGTCTGGGATTACCAGAGGTACCAAAGGGCGCCCCTCTTACAAAACACACATAGGCATTTGGTTTCCAGTGCTCTAGCCATAACTTTTTATTAAGGATGCATACCACGTGTTTGCTTATTACATGGTTAAGTAGCCACCTTATTCTTCAATTACACAAAATTCACCACTGAAAAGAAACTGTTTGAAAGAATGTGTTTGAAAGAATGAATATCTTTAGACTGGATACCTGCACTAGCTTGGATATTGAAGTGTATGTAAACTTTCAGTTGAATCAAGATAGAGGCATATGTCAGAGCTGAAAGAACTTTGTTGTTTATTATAGTTGGTTTAGATCTCTTATATGCATTTACATGAGAACTCCAGAGTGTCTTAGGAAAGTACAGGAATTAGACCGTAGATGCAGGAAAATCCCTTCACTCACTAAGGACTCAAATATAATCAATACTAATGTACTAGCGATCAATACAAAGTGTAGGAAAACACTCTTTCCATAGCATTTCATTCTCCACTTGCTGCAAATCAAATTACAGACATATGCATCTAATACTAAACTACTTTTGTAAAGGGCTTTCCTCTTTGACACACTATTTAGAGTTTCTTAAAGTGACAGTTTAACTGTTTTGAAATATATATATTTTTGCTGCCACTTTCAACTCACTAAGCTATCAAAACGCATCTTTCTCACCCATGTTTGCTATGACACACTGGAATATTAACTCCAAGAGGAATATCAATAAATTCCTCCTCCAGAATAGCAAGTATTAAAAGGCTCAACTGTGGAGGAGTGAAAAATCCGTACAGGCAAGTCCATAACAGTAAGATCTTATACTTGAAGAGTCAGAGGCAATTGAAACCAGAGTGACTCCATCTTGAATAGCAGCTGGGTAAAATAAGGCTAAGACCTACTGGGTTGCATTCCCAGGAGGTTAGTATTCTAAGTCACAAAATAAAATAGGAGGCTGGCACAAGATTCAGGTCATAAGGACCTTGATGATAAAACAGGATGCAGCAAAGAAGCTGGCCAAAACCCACCAAAACCAAGATGGCAATGAAAGTGACCTCTAGTCATCCTCACTGCTCATTATATGCTAATCATAATACATTAGCATGCTAAAAAACACCCTCCCCAGTGCCATGACAATTTGCAAATGCCATGGCAACATTGGAAAGTTACCCTATATGGTCTAAAAAGGGGAGGAACCTTCATTTGTTGGAATTGCCACTCCTTTCCTGGAATACTCAGGAATAATCCACCCCTTCTTTAGTATATAATCAAGAAATAACTGTAAAAATAGCCAACCAGCCACCCTAGGGGCTGCTCTGCCTATGGAGTAGCCATTTTTTAAATTTCTTTACTTTCTTAATAAACCTGCTTTCACTTCACTCTGTGGACTTGCCCCAAATTCTCCCTTGTGTGAGATGCAAGAACCCCATCTTAGAGTCTGGATCAGCACCCCCTTTCTGGTAACAGAAAGAAGAACCTATACTGTAAAGCCTAAAAATAAATAAACAGTATTTAAAATAAAAACCTATAGAATCAAGATTCGTTGTCAGGATTTGGCAACTTTTCTGAGGTTTTTAGATCCAAGATAAATTGCATAGAGTGAGGATTGTGGAGGGAAAAGTCAGAGAACAAAATCGAAAATACTACTCTCAGACGTTAACATGCACACAGATCCCTGAGGATCTTGTTATAATGCAGGTTCTGATTGAGTTGGTCAAGGGTGGGATGGCCTGAGATTCTCTCTTTTTTTTTTTGAGATGGAGTCTTGCTCTGTTGCCCAGGCTGGAGTGCAGTGATGTGATCTTGGCTCACTGTAACCTCCGCCTCCCACGTTCAAGTGATTCTCCTGCCTCAGCCTCCCTAGTAGCTGGGACTACAGGTGCGCACCACCATGCCCAGCTAATTTTTGTATTTTTAGTAGAGATGGGGTTTCACCATGTTGGCCAGGCTAGCCTCAAACTCCTGACCTTGTGATCTGCCCGCCTCGGCCCCCGAAAGTGCTGGGATTACAGTCGTGAGCCACCATGCCCGGCGAGATTATGCATTTCTATTAAGCTCCCAGGTGCTGCTGATGCTATTAGTCTATAGACAACCCTTGGTAGCAAAAAATCTAAGGTAAAGAATTTCTGAGTGTGGCAGGCCAGGTCTCACTAACGTGGGGCTCCATGACAACTGATTCAGCACTGACTGAGTGGTTAAGTTCAATATTAAAAGCTGAAAGAGCCAGAGTACTTCTACAAAGGGTGGAATGTAACAAAAGCCCACCAAGAGTTTTGCCTAGGTCTTTCGTGGGTCTTGAAGCATGACAAGATAACAAAGGAATTCTTAACAGGACCCATTTAGGGTTAAACAAATTTTATTGAGAGTCTGAAGACACTCCCTAGGCCTCCACAAACAAGTTTATTGGGGGTCTGGAGGAACTCCCCAAAGCTCCATGATTTAACAGGAGACAAGATAAGGGTAATCACCCCAGCACCTGGACCCATTTAGATTAAGTACATTTATTGAGGCTCCAGAGGAAGGTCTTCAGGACTGAGATCTCAGTTATAGATGGAAAGAAGTGAATCGCTTATGTCTTTAGATGAATGCACATTTACACATAGGTATATAGCTTAGAAGGTATATGAGCTCTGGAAAACATTGTAATTTTGAGTTGGTCTGGCGATATTTTCCAGGCCTTCTCTCTGTACCCAGTTACTGAAATAAAAACTCTCTTCTTCCGCAGTTCATCTGCATCTCGTTATTGGGCTGTGAGAATAAGCAGCCCAACCCTCAGTTTGGTCTGGGAACAAGAGGACCGTGGAAGGTGTGGCTATGTCATAATCATCTGGGGACACATAAAAATACAGATGCCTGGACCCTATGCCACACGCTCCAATTAGCAGATCTTGATAAAGCTCTATTTTTTAAAAGAAAACCTTTCCTAGAAGACTCTGATAGCAAACTAGGTCTGAGGACTAAATAAAGTGATATTTTCTCCATTTCACAGCTGGCAAATGAGATAATAGCTAACCTGTCTATAATTATAATGATGTTAATTAACCCTTGAAAATGCGGGATGGGAATAGAGGAGGATTAGTATTAATATAAATTCACATCTGGTATCCTCCATGCCTTTGAAATCTACCATCATAGCGCATGGTCTCGATGGAGAAAAGATTATACTATCAGAAGGGTAGTATTTTTTTTTCTTTTTAGAAATTGAATAATGTGAATAGAATGCAATATATTTTAGATACTCTAAGTTCATGCTCTCATTATATGCTCATATCGCCCCTGAGAGGTAAGCACTGTTATGTTTTCATAGTTAAGAAACTAAAGGGAAGGAATATTAAGTCAATAGCACAAGGTCATTATGCCAAGGAGCAGGAGAATTAGAATAAAAACACAGGCCTCTCTACCATCAGTCTCATACTTGTGACCTGAGATCCTTGCAAGCTGCAAGATATGGGTAAGCCATAATTGTAGAAAATCTTAATCAATTTTTTGAAACTTTGGAAATTGTCCTTGTGTGCTATTTTTGACACTTCATGGTGTAATCTTTAGAAATAGTTCACATGCTGGCATAAATCTGAACATAAAATGATTAAAGAGAAATATATTCAGAGCTATCTCAACTTATCTGTGGTGGTGGTGACAATATTAGAGATGTTTCACAGGGATCATGTGGTGGCTGGATATCTTCATCCCCCCACTGCAAAAGTCACGTATCTCTGCATTATTGAAGCATGGAAAAGATCAGTGTAGCAGAGAGTGGTCACGGTCATAAAGCAGGACATTTAAAACTAGACCATTCTCATGTCAACATGAGAATGCATTTTGAAGCATATACTGAAAGCATTTTGAAGCATATACTCAGAGAGCAATCCTCTATATGAATCAGGTAAAAGAGTCTTGGTACCCAGTGCTCTTTTAACATTACCATGCATGTGGATTAATAATGTTTTGCAAATCTAAGTAAGAATCAAGGTTGTCTTGGGACACAGAAATGGAATCCATGGGCCAGATGTTCATCTAGTGAATAGCTCTCATGGTTCTTTGATTTGAAGTGAGAGAACAAAAAGAAGCTTTATTAATTAAGTGAGAGCTGCATAGAACAACAACCAACCAAAAGCAAAATCTTATTTTCCTTTTACTATCCCAGACGGCTTCCATCCTAAATGTAACTCAAAGTGGTATAATTTAGTGGACTTTGGAGCCAAAATGCTTGGCTTTGAGTCCCTGCTCTGCCCCTTCCTAACTGTGTGACCTGGAAAAGTGACCTAGCCTCAGCTTCTGTATTCATAAAATGCAAATGAAGCAGTAGGCTGAATTTGGCTGTTGTAAGAATAGAATGAGTTAATATCTTGTAACATTCTGAGAATAGTGTCTGGCTCGCAGTAAGTAGTATTTGAATATTAGACATGATGAGTGTAAACTATGTGAAGATCCTAGGCACTGTGGAGTACATAAGGATTGTCCCTACCCCAAGGGATATTTAGAATTTTTTTAAAATAACTGATATTCTCTCCCTAGCATCTATATCATGATTTACAAAGCTGAAAGTCACTTTTCTTTTGGAAATGAGTGTTTAGAAAATAATAATATAGTGAGCATGAGCATTTGGTGGGAAAAGAGTTCAATATCCTGTTATCTGGCTATCTGCTGTGGTTTAAAAAAAAAGCGGGGAGATGGGAAAGGATGGGGGCAGACTCAGAATCATGTTTTGGAAAAGCTCTGAGTCCTACCAAGTTGCCAAGAAAATAATTTAGCACAGAAGTGAATTATTCAACCCTGATGTATTATTGGTCCTTGTTGTCAGGGCTAATGCAATGTTTCTATCTAATTTGTTTAGCACAGGCATTTTTGCCTTAATGCATGCCTGCCCTGTAGACTAGTGTAACAGTCATCTCCCCTACAAACAGCCTGAAAAGAATTGAAGTGAATTTTACATTGACCTCTTCCTAGTGGCCTTGTAAAGTCTCAAGAGTCTTACTGGAGAATAGAAATACAGATAGTTGTCCACTTCCATGGACTTGTGAAGAGCAATTACCTACTGCCTTTGGAAATATCTTTTAATATTAAATGTTTTCTCAAAATCAGTATTGTTATTAGAAATCCCAGAAATACTTCCCTAAACTATTATGACTTACAGCCACTTCATTATAAAAATCATGACCCTCTAATATGTACTGACCAGACAACATCCTTCCTCATATCTAAGACACAAAGATCTCCACTATAGAGTTCATCAATGTATGGGGGATGACCTGCAAAAACAGGGGAAAATGGTAACTTTAAAAGTTATTTAAAATTAACCAGCATTGTTATTAAGTATAAAGCACCGTGCTCTGATGTTTTACATATGATGGTGAATAATGAATAATACTGTAATCTAAGTTTTAAGAAGTTTAACATAGTTTGTGAATTTAAATATCCAAAGTTTAGATTTTTCACAATAGAAATGTTAAATCAGTGGCGTTCAAACATTTTTCTTCCTTAGAACTATTTCTCAAATAAGATCTTCAGAGAAAGCCTAATAAGTAAAAGAGATACATTTACAGTGGTTCTGATTGGAGCAGTAGGGGGTGAAACTCTGTCTGATTTCCACCTGCCAACATCCTTCATTTGAAAAACCTCCAAAAAGCACAGTTTGAAAACCACTGATTTCATTAACAATTCAAGACATCACAGAAGAAATGCTGTGATACTCTAGAGAATTTCAGAAAACACTGCAGATTGCCTTCCTAGCATCCTCTCTGCCATCTTCCACCTTTCTAACAGTGCCTGGTCTTCAGGTCCTTCCTCCTCCAGGTGGTCATGGGTCTCAGGAGAGGCTGCTTTGTCTCCAGAACAGACAAGTGAGTCCTGATTGGACTAAACCATAGATTCTCAAACTCTTTGTCCTAAGACTCCTTGCCACTCACAAAAACTGAGGACTCCCCAAACAGCTTTTAGATTATATCTAATATTTAACACATTTGAAACGAAAACAGAAATGTTGAAAATATTCATTAAACATTTAATAACAAAAATAAGGCCATTATTACATTAACATAAATAACATTTTATAAAAACTGACATATTTTCCAAAACAAATACAATTAGTTTAAAAAGTGGCATTGTTTTCTCTTCCTTTTAATTTTCATTTTAAGTTCAGTAGTACTTGCTCAGGTTTGTTACTTAGGCAAACTTGTGTCATGGGCGTGTGTTAGACAGATTATTTCATAACCCAGGTATTAAGCCTAGTACCCGTTAGTTATTTTTCCAGATCCTCTCTCTCTATCTACCTTCCACCCTTCAATAGAACCCAGTGGGTATTGTTTCCTCTATGTGTCCATGTGTTCTCATCATTAAGCTCCCACTTATAAGTGAGAACACGTGGTATTTGGTTTTTTGGTTTCTGTGTTAGTTTGCTGAGGATAATGGCCTCTAGCTCCTTCCATGTCTCTGCAAAGGATGTGACCTCATTCTTATTTATGGCTACATAGTATTCCATGTTGTACATGTACCACATTTTCTTTAGCCAGTCTATTATTGATGAACATTTAATTCCACATCTTTACTATTGTAAATAGTGTTGCGATGAACAGACATGTGCATGTGTCTTTATGACAGAATGATTTATATTCCCTTGGGTATATACCCAGCAATGGGATCACTGAGTTGAATGGTATTTCTGTTGTTAGGTCTTTGATGAATCACCACAGTGACTTCCACAATGGTTGAACTAATTTACACTCCCACCAACAGTGTAGTAGTGTTCCTTTTTCTTTAAAACCTCACTAGCATCTGTTATTTTTTGACTTTTCAATAACGGCCATTGTGACTGGTGTGAGAGGGTGTCTCATTGTGGTTTTGATTTGCATTTCTCTAATGATCAGTGATGTTGAGCTGTTTTTTTCATGTTTGTTGGTCACACGCATGTCTTCTTTTGAAAAGTGTCTGTTCATGTGCTTTGCCCACTAAAAAAGTGGCATTGTTTTCTATTTTTGCAAATCTCTTTAGTGGCAGCCTTAATAGAGGATAGCTAGATTCTTGTATCTACCTTGCATTCAATCTGCTGTATAGTGTAGTTTGGGTTGAAGAATATGAAAAGAAACCCCTCAATTGTGGCCTATACAGTTATGTTATTGGAAAGGGAGAAACAGTTCAATAGCTTTTTAATATAATTATAGTATTCTTGGCCAGGTAAGTGGCTTACGCCTGTAATCCTGTAATCCCAGCACTTTGAGAGGCCAAGGTGGGGGATTACGAGGTCAGGAGTTTGAGACCAGCCTGACCAACATAGTGAAACCCCGTCTCTACCAAAAATACAAAAATTTGCCAGGCATGGTGGTGGGCAACTATACGCCCAGCTACTTGGGAGGCTGAGACAGGGAAATGGCATGAACCCTGGAGGTGGAGGTTGCAGTGAGCCAAGTTGCGCCACTGCACTCTAGCCTGGGTGACAGAGCGAGACTCAATCTCAAAAAAAAAAAAAAAAAAAAAAAAAAAAAAAAAAAAAAATTATTGTATTCTTATCTGACAGAACACCAAAATTTAACAAGTGACCATTTTCTAACAATAGTGTTGTGAAAGTCACAAACATCTTGATGAACATTTCAGTCTTGGTTACATTAAAATCTCTTGCACTATATTGGATATTTTACCTGTTCATAATTTTATAAAAATAGGCATTCATCATTTGGAAAATACTGGCTCAATGAGTTACGTAGATCTTCCAAATGTTGACATATTTCATTTACAATGTGAAAAGAAATCACATTCATTAATGTCATCATCAATCTCATCAGAAAAGTCTGTTAGTATTGGGAAGCTGTCCAGCTCATGGTGGCAGAAGAAAAGCTTTCCCAAATTCAAATTTTTACTTGAAAGCTCATATTTTATCATTGTCAAAAATAATGTCAGTTGTTTTCCTCAAAGTCATGGGCTCAATTCGTTCATTTTTGAGAAAATATGTGCCAAATACTTAAGCTTGAATCACATAATTTGTCCATCAGTTTTTCATTCAAGGAAAAATAATGGTCTAGGAAAATAGTAGATGATTCAGCTTTTAACTCAAAGAATTGCAGAAGGGCTTTCCTAAACAGAATCACCATTCCTGGGTGTGCAACAGAAGTGTTTTGTATACATTTTCTATTTTTTCACATAAAATAATAAAAAGACAGAATCAAGGGACAAAGTTTAATAAATTAATAATTTTTAGTGCTTTATCAGGTCTTTTCTAGTAAAGCAACCTTTTAAATTATTTGCCTAATTTAATTAAAAAAAACACGTGGTAGTGAAGAACACAGTGACTGCTTATGCAATTTGGTGTCGTTTTATTGGTGTGAAGCATTTTACTCACCATTGCCTTTGCACTATCGCTGGAAATCTCAACAAAGCAAAAAGGGCAAATAACATCATGGGATTATTAGAATAATAGTTTTCATTTTGCCAAGACCCTGAATGGTTTTGAGGACACCCAGGTATCTGCAGACCCCACACTGTGAACTTCTGGTGTAAGGTAATTGTGAATATCCCATTCATAGGCCAGTCAGTAAATGGTGTAAGATTCAACTCTGGCCAGTGAGATATAAAGGACATATGCTATGAATTTTCTGGGAAAGATGGCCTTGCTCATAGAAAGACATTGGCTGAGGTAGACTTCTTCTTTTGGATTTTTCCATTATCTGTACCTTGAACTGTGGCAGCCACCCTCTACATAGATAAACTAGGCTGTGATGAAGTCACCATGAAGAGAATGGCATGTTTGTATTTATTTTTAGTTAGGTCTTTTCCCAGGCCCAGTGTCTGTGATTTGCTGTACATAACAGCTGGGGCTCTATTGTTTCTTGAGAGAAGCAATTTCAAAAAGCTTAAGATGCAGCAAGAAACTTGATCCTTGATGGTGTATGAAGCCACTGAAATAAATAACCTCAGGGCCATTATAACTTAAATTGTTTTGCTTTGGGATTTAGTAAATTTCCTTTTTGGTTTTCTTATTGCTTATAATCAAAACCATCCCATCTGGTACTGAGGTATACATTCTTATTTTCCATTTGGCTGCAGCCACATTATTAGGGAAGAAAAGCTAGTCTACTAACTACCAAAGGAAAAATCTCAGGGTTTATATAAACTTTAAAATCAATATCATGTAAGAAAAGAAATAAACGATGATAGCTACAATATTTTGAACTTTTTTATTTTTAATTTTTGTGGGTACATAGTAGGTATATATACTTATGGGATACCTGAGATGCAATGTGGAATAATCACATTATGGAGAATGAGATATCCATCTTGCTTAGCATTTATCCTTTGTGTTACAAGAAATCCAATATATTTTGAACTTTAAAATGGAGCTTGTTTGAGCAGATGGCTCCATCTAACAATACCCAGCTGACTAGAGACTCCTTGGAGGGCACTGCATTAGTCCATTCTCACACTGCTAATAAAAACATACCCGAGACTGGGTAATTTATAAAGGAAAAAGGTTTAATTGACTTACAGTTCAGCATGGCAGGGGAGGCCTCAGGAAACTTACAATCATGGTGGAAGGGGAAGCAAACACATCCTTCTTCACATGGTGGCAGCAAGGAGAAGTGCAGAGTGAAGGCTAGGGGAGGGAGAAGCCCCTTATAAAACCATCAGATCTTGTGAGAACTTGCTCCCTCTCACAAGAACAGCATGGAGGTAACTGCCCTCATGATTCAATTACCTTCCTCCAGGGCCCTCCCACCACTCGTGGGAATTACGGGAACTACAATTCAAGATAAGATTTGCATGGAGACATAGCCAAACCATGTTAAGCACCATGTTGTGTCCAGTGAAAAAATTAATTATGCCACAAGAAAAATCAGACCAAAAAGGAAAAAAATACGAAGTTTAATTAATCTAAGTCATAGTTATTAAGGTTCTCCCCTTCTTGAACATATTAAACAATTTTCTATGGAGCAGTTTTCTTATAAAGTAAGTGCAGTCACTTCATGTGGTATTTTGTTGTTGTTGTTGTTAACCACAGATTAAAACTGGAAGAGGCCATGTGACATTTGATTTCCAGTCAAACTGTGAAAGAAAACAAATATGTGAATGCTAAAATGTGTTTTGGGTGAAAATATCATTTGAGCAAAAATATTGTAGATTGTAACTTCCAACATGTCTGTCATTATTCATTAATTTATTCCAAATTTTCTAATACCTGGGAAGCAAAGTAATATCTTGAATTATAAAATAGGCAAAACGAATGACATTTAGAATCATCACTTTAGTATATTGATCCCATCCCTCATGAAAAGAAAAAGTGGGCCAGGCTGGTGGCTCATGCCTGTAATCCCAGCACTTTTGGGAGGCCGAGGCAGGCGAATCACGAGGTCAGGAGTTCGAGACCAGCATGGCCAACATGGTGAAACCCCATCTCTACTAAAAATACAAAAATTAGCCGGGCTTGGTAGGGGGCGCCTGTAATCCCAGCTACTCAGAGGCTGAGGGAGGAGAATCGCTTGAACTCCGGAGGCGGAGGTTGCAGTGAGCTGAGATCACGCCACTGCACTCCAGCCTGAGTGACAAAGGAAGATCTTGTCACCAAAAAAAAAAATTGTCTCTTGTAACCACTGCTTACATTAATACAAGATGATGCCTTAAGCCTAAGAACAAAATTATGACTAACGGCTGGGCGCAGTTGTTCATGCCTGTAATCCCAGCACTTTGGGAGGCCAAGGTGGGTGGATCACTTAAGGTCAGGAGTTTGACACCAGCCTGGCCAACATAGTGAAATCCCATCTCTACTCAAAATACAAAAATTAGCTGGGCATGATGGCGCACACCTGTAATCTCAGCTACTCAGGAGGCTGAGGCAGGAGAACTGCTTGAACTCCGGAGGCAGAGGTTGCAGTGAACCGAGGTCATGCCACTGCACTCCAGCACGGGTGACAGAGCAAGACTCCATCTCAAAAAAAAAAAAAAAAAGAAAAGGAAAAGTATTCAGCAAACCATACCATTGAGTTGATGAGCTTCTTTCTTTTATGTTTTCTAGAAGCCAAATTACTGTTTGAAAATAATCGTAACATTCAACTTTGTTATTAAAACATGGCTCATTAAATGTCGTTGCCAATCACCTAGAGAGATAATATCTGAATCACCTTTGAAAATACTTTGTAACTACAGGGTTCTAAAAAAATTTCATTTTTTGTTGCCCATATATTTTTTTAACTGTATTATATTGAATAGGCACATTCCATGAGAATAACTACAAAATTATGGAATTACACTTTTAAAACCTAAGAATACATATTTTATTTATTTATTTATTGTTAGTTTAGGTTTGGAGGTACTTGTGAAAGTTTGTTACATAGGTAAATGTGTGTCATGGGGGTTTGTTGTACAGATTATTTCATCACCCAGCTATTAAGCCCAGTACTCAAGAGGTCTCTTTTCTGCTCCTCTCCTTCCTCCCACCCTCCTTCTCAAGTGGACCCCAGTTTCCTTGTTTGTGTTCGTAAGTTCTTATCATTTGGCTCCTACTCATAAGTGAGAACATGTGGTATCTGGTTTCCTGTTCCTGTGTTGACTTGTTAAGGATAATGACCTCCAGCTCCATTCACATTCCTGCAGAAGCCATGATCTTGTTTTTTTTTAATGGCTGCATAGTAAAGAATACATTTTTAATTCAGTATGTTTGAAAAAATTAGTTATTCCTGTACTTAATATATATATATACTAACACTAATGCCTTCTAAGCTTGATACTATATATTTCTTCTCATGTATAATTATAAATTTTTTGTTTTATTATTTTTTCATCTGTAAAATGAGTGAATTGTTCCAGCTTAATAATCTTTTGTACTTCACTAGTAAGCTAGCTGAAAGCTAATTTTCGTTCCCAGATACGGATTTTCCTACAAAAATCTAACAAATTAGTCTGTATTAAGATAAAATTAGGTGATCAAAGTGTGAGAGTGTTATCTACACAAGACATCTGATGAGCACAGCCACATGTAACTCTTTATATTAGCCTAATCCTTTCTAGGGAGATTAACCAGTACTTACAAAGTGTTAAGCTCCAAACTCACCTCTTAATGTTCTGAAAGCAAGAGAAGTAAGCTAAAATTTATACAGAATTTTACCACGTGTAAGGAGCTCTTCATAGTCTACCTAACTGATTCCCCAGAATTACCCTAGAAGGATAGTGTAGTTTCTGACAGAAACTCTTTGATGTAGGCCACAGTAAAGGTCACCGAAGAAAAAAAGTCTGATGCTTTAAGTATAGAATAGTAAAATAATTTTGAAAATAGCCAGGATGGGGGAACTGAAGGATCAGAGAGGCTCAGGAGAGACTGCTCTGTCTTCTGGTCCACCAAAATTGTCCTGTTTGCTTCTGTTTTGTCCTTAAAATAATCTGTTTTATATGATAACATTCTTTTAATGTCCTCAACGTTAAAACAAAACATCTCCTTCGCCCCCCAAAAAGTTCTTTTTATTTTTTATTTTGATCAGAGAAAAACCCCTAAATGACATTAATAACCCAGGAATAATCGTTCTCCACGGCTAGAACATGTTAAAAGCCTTTGATCCTCTTTGAAAGGAACAAAACACAATCCCATTAAAAGTGTCATGTGGCTGTTTTGCTCTTGCATACAGCAAGAAAATGAACCTCAGTGTTGTGCAAGCAAGTTTTGCCTGAAATTAATCTTGAGCTTAACTATCTATTTAGGCTGTAACATAAATGGGTCTGGAGTAAACAAGGAAAAGCCACTTGAATTACACCTCGGCCTCTGAAGATTCTAATTTGCTTGGTTGCAAGTCTCATCCCTCCTTTCCGGGAGATGATAGCTGTAATGCTGCACACAGGGCAAATGGAGATCTAGAACGAGTTGACAGCGCTACCATTTGAAAACTCACCTCTTATATTTAATTCCTGGTTTTTGTTCTATTTTCTTTTCTTTTTTTTCTTTTTTTTTGAGACAGTGTCAGACTCTCGCCCAGGCTGGAGTGCAGTGGTGCAATCTTGGCTCACTGCAAGCTCTGCCTCCCAGGTTCACGCCATTCTCCTTCCTCAGCCTCCTGTGTAGCTGGGACTACAGGCGCCCACTACCACGCCCGGCTAATTTTTTGTATTTTTAGTAGAGACAGGGTTTCACCGTGTTAGCCAGGATGGTCTCGATCTCCTGACCTCGTGATCCGCCCGTCTCAGCCTCCCAAAGTGCTGAGATTACAGGCGTGAGCCACCGCGCCCGGCCTTTTTGTTCTATTTTCAAAATGAGGTCACTTCTTCAAAAAGAGTCTAAAAGTAACAGCTGTCATATTATACAAACTTTCTTTTTATCTTCCTTCCTTTATACTTTGACATCTTCCCCTCTTCATGCCAGTGTGGTTCTCTATTAATTCTGCCAATCATTAACCTAGTCTCTCAGCTCTCCTTCACAGTATTGGCACAGTTTATCTTTCAATCACGTCAATGAACAAATATTTTTCACTACAGGAAGATGTTTGGCTATTTCAATGTGGTAATGAAAGCAAATGCAACGTGGCTCCTCCTTTATTCCAGCCTTGCCCGTGAGTATGGTTCCTCTGCCACACAGTCTTCATGGGAGGGCTACTCTTCACCTACTGTTGTTGAATAAACCCTGTGTTCTCTCACTTCTAAGCCAGAAGGCCTTTTTTGCATATCTACCTGTCCTGCAAAGATCAATTCAAATTCTGCCTCTGCCGAGAAACTTCATCCCAGCCAACCCAAGGACGCATGAATCTCTCTTTCCCATAATAATATGCTACTTTGTTTATCTCTCTGATTTAGTATTTATCACAGTCTTCCTTAAGACTGAGTTATTTATGAGAGTTTCTCTCTTGGTGAAGTATAAGAGGTCAAGGAACATGTATAATTTATACAGTCAAACCCCCAAATGCTCAGCATAATCCTCTGCACATAGTATCCACAAACAAGTGTGTGTTGAAACAAACTGCATTGAATTTAGAATACTTTTAAATTTGAATTACTCTTACATTCAACCTCAAGAACAAGGTAAATAATTTAAAAAGCTAAGTATACTTTTGACTTCTTTTGTAGTAATTTTGGATATCACATTCTCAAAATCGCTTGTCAAAGCGTTAGGGTCAAAATAAATTTTGGGACCTAACTCTTTCTCATCTAGCTAGTTTCATTTGTTCATTTGTTCTTCTAGCTAGTTTCCATCCACTCTAATGAAAGGGGGTAGAATCTTATTTTTCCCCAAATTTTCCTCAGATGGCTCATTTATTAATAACTCAATATTCTAAGTGTGGCCTGTGAAGCAACAGCAATGACACCACCTAGGAACTTGTTAGAAATGCAAAATCTTAGGCCAAATCAAGACCTACTGAACCAGAATCTACATTTTAGCAAGATACCCAGGTGACTTTCATATGTAAGTTTGAAGGCCAGGTGCGGTGGCTCATGCTTGTAATCCCAGCACTTTGGGAGGCCAAGGCAAGTGGACCACCTGAGTTCAGGAGTTCAAGACCAGCCTGACCAACATGAAGAAACCCCGACTCCACTAAAAATACAAAATTAGCTGGGTGTGGTGGCACATGCCTGTAATCCCAGCTACTCAGGAGGCTGAGTCAGGAGAATCACTTGAACCCGGGAGGTGGAGGTTGCTGTGAGGCTAGATTGAGCCACTGCACTCCAGCCTGGGGAACAAGAGTGAAACTCTGTCTCAAAAAACAAAATAAAATAAAATAAAATAAAAAGAGGTTTGAGAAGCACTACTATCATATCATGTATGTATTTCCTAAGGCACCCCTCCACCCCCTCCCCACCCAACGCCAATCATGGGTGCCACACACACACAATTGCCTGAAGCAATTGCTGGTTTCTAGAAAATTAAGAGTTAGTAAACAATTTTGATTTTGGTTTTAATTAGAAGAGCTACACTTGGGTGGGGACTGGAGGATGCCTTCTTTATTAAATCTTATTCTCTGACTTTTGTGTTTTGACTATTTGTATCATTTTAAAAGCTCAGTACAAGGTTAAGTAAAACATTATATTCTATCTGTGAAACAAGAATAACTAGATATTTAAAGCTATACATTTAGGTTTTCTGTTCTTCAAGGGTTATTTCTTCTTTTCTAGACTTCATGCTTATGATTTTCATAGCTTTGTTAAAATAAATGGTCCTGTTGTCTTGTATCTCAGTAGTAAAAACAAGATAAACTTACACTTCCTATTACAGAAAATAAAATATTCACTGACTACCAACTATGTATCAAGAATTCAACTCCGTATTTTTCCCATAATCAGGTAGACTTCATTTTTTTCACCGAATATACAGGCAAAGGAAATGAGACCCAGATGGACTGAGCAATTTGCTCAAGATCATATTTGAACTCATCCATTTGACCTCTCAATTTCTGTTCTTTCTAACACATTCATTTGCCCAACTCACATCTACTTATTGGGCACCTAGAATTTTCCAGGCACTGTGTTAGGAGTAAGACACATATAGATTTTGCCTTCATAGGGCCTACATTATACTAGGATAATTTGAGAAAAATAAATAAAAAGCAAAAATGAGTTAGTTACGGCATTTATGATAAGTGCTTTGAAGAAGAGTTTTAGAATGCAATGAAACTGTACAACATGGGACTTAATTTGAGAAGCAGAGAAGACTTTCCTGAAATGATCAATAGTAATGAACCAAGTAAGATGGCTAAGTACGTGAGGGAAGGATACTATCTTACAAAGACAAGCATGAGCACATATGATACCTTGGAGCTGAAAGAGGCACTGGTCTATTACCACACTGGAGAGTTAGTTCTAAATTCTGGGAATTGATTCAATGTTTGAGAAATAAAATTCCAGCTTTTCCATTTGCATGCTTTGAGATTTCTCTAATTCCTAGTTTCCTTTGCAAATCTGGATAAAACCCCTCATAATAATAACATCACAACAACAAGTCAGCGATAATAATGTCTATTGCAAAGTGTCTGGCACATAATGGGTACTCAATGGATATTTAACAATAAATGAATGATGGTTGTGATGACTAAATAATATAATAAATGTGGAAAGCCATAATTGTTCATTTAGCCATTCATTTGTTTACTATTAATATAAATATTTATTGAGTTCTTTTTGTAGGCCTAGTAATACATAGTTAAATAAAAATATCTTTGTTATATAAGTGGTAGTTTTTCTTCTTGCTTTTTTAAATGTTATAAAATTAATAAAGGATCTGTAAATGTTAATGGATCCCTGAGTTCCAGCACTCACATGCTTTTGTAAAACTTTACCATTTAGATCAAAACTCTGGGAAGTATATATTTTGAAATTCACAGCCAGAGTATTTCCTCATAATTTAAGTTTCAGCTGTTATTAATCATGGTTTCAAGTAACCAAGGCTTTCCTAACTTTATAAAATGAAAAATCTGACTATAATTATGAATAATACAACTGTACCCTGGGAAGCTGATGTTCAGATATTGTCATGCTGAGAAAAGCAGCCCAGCCAGCCTCTTATCCTAGAACATCATATTCTGTCCCACATGGTTTTACCCCTCCGGTTATAACCAATTGAACCACGGATAGACAACTGACTCAACATTAGCCAATGATCTATGAAGTGGCCAAAGGTGAAACCTTTGTAGGGTACCTTATGTGGGATGGTGAGTGCTAAAACCAAGCAAAGCCTCTCATTTGGAATATGAATGTAGGAGTAACAGAAAATGAGTACTTGCTCAATACGAGTGGAGAGAATAGAAGTGGAGAAGGTAGCCAATAAGAACATCAGTGTTTTAGGGGGTACTTACTATGGTTCTAGTGAAGTCCCAGAGTTGATGTCAAATGAGTAGTGGTATAGATGATTTCAGAAATTTAGTTCTCAAATTATACTCCAATCTTGAAGAAACTTGACTATTTAGAAATTCAGTTTTTTTCCCCCATAAGAATTGGCCAGGTGACGATACTGAATTTTTACATTTTCCACATAACTTTAAACAAGTGTCAGTTTATTACATTAATATAATTTAAGAAAGCCTAAATGGTGTACTATACCTACTTCAAGTTTCTAAGTCAGGAACCCATGTTATTACTAGTTTTACAGAAAATGTCAAAAGTTACTTTAGACCAACTTTATTTCAATAGTGATTTCCAACTTTCCTTCAATCAAACTATCACCAGAAAAATCTGTAACTGCTACAAATTTTCAGAGAAAAGTTATTATTCTACTCATAGGTGTGTGGTATCAAGTGAAATACTATTTTATGCCACATATACATGAACATGCATGCAGCAGTGTTTTCAACTGGCAGCATTTCGCCTAACACTAACCTTGCTGACTTCAACTCAGTACAAGGTTAAGTAAAATATTATATTCTATTTGTGAAACAAGAATAACTAGATATTTAAAGCTATACGTTTAAGTTTTCTGTTCTTCAAGGGTTATTTCTTCTTTGCTAGGCTTCATGCTTATGATTCAGCTTCATGCTTATGGCACTAGGCTTCAAGTTTATGATTCAGCTTCATGCTAATGGTATTAGGCTTCATGCTTTTGATTCAGTTTCATGCTTATGGTATTAGGCTTCATGCTTACGGTACTAGGTTTCATGCTTATGGTACTAGGCTTCGTGCTTATGGTATTGGGCTTCATGCTTATGGTATTGGGCTTCATGCTTATAGTATTGGGCTTCATGCTTATGGTACTAGGCTTCGTGCTTATGG
The DNA here is from genome assembly GCF_028858775.2 of Pan troglodytes. Taxonomy (NCBI): domain Eukaryota; kingdom Metazoa; phylum Chordata; class Mammalia; order Primates; family Hominidae; genus Pan; species Pan troglodytes. The sequence continues at coordinate 30,830,547 of NC_072420.2, forward strand.
TATTAGGCTTCATGCTTATGATTCAGCTTCATGCTTATGATATTAGGCTTATACTTATGGTACTAGGCTTCATGCTTATGGTACTAGGCTTCATGCTTATGGTATTAAGCTTCATACTTATGGTACTAGGCTTCATGCTTATGGTATTAGGCTTCATGCTTATGGTACTAGGTTTCATGCTTATGGTACTAGGCTTCATGCTTATGGTACTAGGCTTTGTGCTTATGGTATTAGGCTTCATGCTTATGATTCAGCTTCATGCTTATGGTATTAGGCTTCATGCTTATGGTATTCAGATGGTGGTTAATTACCATTCCAGTAGTTCTGACCTGTAAATCACTAGCAACCACAACAGATCTTCAGCAAAATCTCAAACTTGTTTATATGTATTTCAAATAAAAGATGCCTCATTTTCTTTCCAAAAATTACAAAACAAAACAATAACAGTACCAGACTACCATGTTTTTAAATAGTAATTTATTAAAGTGTCTATATATTTCAACTTAAAATATGAAGTGGGAAAGGAAATGAGCTCTCGATATTATAGTTCCCATGTTAAGTATATTTCATTTCATAAAATAACTTTGGATCCCATTTTGTCAACAAATAAATTTTGAAGAAGTTAAAAAACATTTAAAATAAATAACAACAGCAATAATTTCAATAAGTTAAAGAAAAATCGAAGCCAAACAAGACTATTGTGTCTGACTTAGATGTATAGCATTTGAGTGCAAAACAATAAAGAAAGTAATATCCACGAAAGTCAGGCTAGTAGTTAATCTTTGAGATTAACCAAATGGGATCATAGTTGGATGAAGAAATGTGAATATCTTTGGGATGACTTGCAATATTCTTATTTCCTGAGATGAGTGGTAGTTATATCAGTTATCATTTTATAATAATTCATTGAGTGTTTTGTTTTTTGCAGCTTTCTGCATTTATGTAATATTTAACAACAGAAAACTGTTTCTAAAATATGATTTTGTTCAAAATAACATTTTGCCTTAAAGAACTGTGATTTACTAACGTATGCAAAATAAGAGGTCCAGAAGTAAGCAGTTTCAAGTTGGGATAATTTTGTTTTAGTGAGGTGGGGATTTAGGGTCAACTTCTCTCCCATTCTCTAAGATTCTCCCTCATCTTTGAAAGATGGTGGACTCAACACCAAAACACACCTATGTACACCTGCTAGAAGCCTGAGAGAAGGAGCGTGGGAGTAAAATAGTCTTCATATGACCTCCTTTCATTTTCTGAATGAGTTAGTGTGAGATTATTGCCACTTGCTCATTTAAGGTTTATAATAACTTAGTGGAACATCTGGGTGTAGAATTTTTTTGTGGGAAGACTGATTTAAACCATTTTATTTAATTACTGAATATACGGCTAGTTAGAGAATTTTAAATCTCTTGTTGTTTCTGTAGTTTTATTTTTCAAAGAATTTAGCCATTTATTATAGATATTAAAATTGTTGGTATAATGCTGATGATAATATTCTCTTTTAATCCTTTTAATGTTGGTAGGATCTGAAATAATTAATCCTCTTTTGTCAATGATTTTGGTAATTTCTATTTATTCTACTTTTAAAAATTAATAGAACTAGAGGTTTCTAATTGTATTGATCTTACAAAGTATCAAAATTGCCTTTGTTAGCTTTCTCTAAAATTTCTTTTTCATTTCATTGATTTTTGCTATTTGTTATTTCCTACCTTTCACTTGCTTTGAAATTACTTTTGTTTCCTACCTTCTTAAGATGAAATCTTAATTCACCTAATTTTAGACTTCAAAACTTTTTTAATACAGCAAATCTAGTATTTTTCTTAAAATATTGGCTATTTTATTTCTAAATTTTTTATTTGGTTCATTTTTTAATACTTTCTGTTCCACTGCTGAGATTTACCATCCTTTCATTTATTTTATTTTATTTTATTTTATTTTATTTTATTTTATTTTATTTTATTTTATTTTATTTTTGAGATCAAGTCTCACTCAGTCTGTGGCCCAGGCTGGAGTGCAGTGGCACGATCTCAGCTCACTGCAACCTCTGCCTCCCTGGTTCAAGTGATTATCCTGCTTCAGCCTCTCAAGTAGCTGGGATTACAGGTGTGCACCACCACACCCAGCTAATTCATTTATTACAAACTTATTTCCTTTATCTCATTGAACTGGTTATACTAGCTATTCAAACATTTTTTTTTCGTGCCAATTCAATATCTGAGATACCTTGGAATTGTTCTATATTAATTGTCTCTTCTTTTGGAAAGTAGACATTTTACTCGTTGTTTTTATGTTGCACATTTCTGGATCATGTCCTGAATTTGTGATTTACATTATTTTGAAGGCTCTTGATCTTTTTATATTGCTCCAGAAAATATTTTTGTTCTTTTTGCTGTTATTGTTGTTTTGGTATTCAGTTTACTTTGTTGGACTCAAACTGCAAGCTCTGTCTTTTCAGCAACAGGTCAAATTTCAGTTTAGTTATTTTATTCTTAGCTGGATTCCTCTGAATATGAGGTGCATGTCTGTGGTTTAGATATGAGCTGGAAATTTGGGTAGAGCTTGTACTCAAAATGTGAGTCTGCCGTTCTCTATGCCTCTTTTCTTTCCTGGATATCTCCCTCACATTCTAGAAGCTATGGTTGCCATGATGTCTGCCCTTTGGTTCTTTAGGCCAGGAATTCTGCGAATTTTCTATTGAAATTTTGGCCACCATGGGCAATACTAACTGATGCTTGCAGGCTAAAAGGCTAAAATTGGAGCTAACACAATGTTGTTTCCTTCTTCTCTGTGTCCATTTCCCTCCAGATTTTGCCTGTTCTATTTACACTTCAGGGACTTCCAGGCAATTCCTTTTGGTATTTTGTCTGGAGTTAATATTTGCTGTGTGTGAGAGGGCCAGTGGAGTCAGCGTTTAATTGGCAACAGTATAAATGGAACTTATGCCTATTAGCAATCAAGTAAGAAGCTCTAGTGGACAACTTTTTATTTGCATCTGTCTATAATTTTGTCACATGTCCTTCCTTTCATCAATTACAGTTCATCCTTAGGGTTGTGGGGAAGAGCATGACTTCCTTAAGCACATTTTTTTCCCTATAAATTATCAGGAATAAGTAAGGGGGGAACTGCCATTGGCATAACAATCAATAGCCTCTGGGAGTCACTTCCTCATAGATGCAGAGATTTGTTTTTCTTTCTCTCCTTGAATTAGGAAGAAATGATGTTTTGAATCAGATTGTAGATGGCTAACTTCAGCAAATCATTAGACAAACATAAACTCCTACTAAATTAAGTTCTTCTATGAGGTTCTACTTAGAACAGACCCAATAACATTCCCAGGATTGGCAGAAAATCAGACAATTGAGTCTTGATTCTCAACTTAAATACTTTGCAATGCTTAACTAGGCACGAGGCATTATACCTTCACCTCATAGAGGAACTTGCCACTTTCACTTTACAGATGCAACGAAGAATAGGGTTTCTTATAGATGGTCACATAAAAAATGAAAACACAGTAGGAAGAACAATATCTTTTATGCCTGGGATTCTTTGAAAATAACAAATTACGTAAGATAAAAATTGTGTCCTAGAAGTGTTTACAATCCTTCAGGGGAGAAAACAAATTTCAAAGAAAGGCTGAATAATATGTTTTAGAGAAGCATATGCAATATAACTTCATGTGCAAGGAAGAAGAAATAATTAAACCTGGCAGAGAGTCTTGAAGGATATTTTTAAGCTACAATATTTGAGCAGGATCGCAAAAGATGATTTATTGTGATAAGTGAATTAGGAAAGGATATTACAGCCTGAGGAAGAATCATGAACTAATCATGGAAGCATTGATGTGCTGAGTGTTCAAATAACATCAGCTACTGCACTGTGACAACAGTATCACAAAAATCTTAATGAACCAGTGAGAAGTAAGAATGTACAATCATTTGGGGAACATATCAGGGAAATCCTCGAACACAGGGCTAAGCATTTGAGTATAAAAACATTGTTTCAGAATTCTGTATCCATGTGGCTACACAGATACACACACATTTAATAAGACGCAATTTATGAAAAGCACTAAGGTTGCAGTTAAGAAAACAGGAGTGGTAGTTTAAAGACTAAAGATGGCATTTCTGGTTTGGATAACCAAGGAGAGCTTTTAGAAGGGAATAGAAGTTGAATTCAGCCTTGGAATTTTGAGCAGAATGTTGAAAATGTTGACATGTAGAGCTGGGTGGCCATGGTAGATGAAATTGGAGGGAGGACACACATTTCAAAGCCCACATGAATTAGACCGGTAGAAAAAAGACCACACTGCTTAAAATGTGAGAGATTCTGAATGCACGAGACATTATTAGAATAGTAAAGCTACTGTATTTCATCTCAACTTAGATGCCATTAATAATTTGTACCATTATTTCATGTAATAGTAAATGAGGAGAAAGATGTCAATTAGAGTATTAATTAGAGTTATTAATTGTAACTCTAAGATGTTGAAATATGAAAAATTACATAAATAAAAAGTGGAATATCTAAGCAACTCTTTTTATCTACATTTTGCCATGAAAATATTTAGTTTTTAAAAATTATCTTCAAATAAACAATTCATTGGAAAGATATAAATGTCAACTTACATAAAATTTAATTGCTATCCTTCAAAATAATTTTGCCAAAAATCCAGCAAGAGTTGAATACAACACAACTTTATGAAACAGCAGGCAATAACAAAATGTTAACGTTCCTGTGTGCTTGGAAAATGATGAGGGAATAAAATGGGTCCATTCAACTCATTTGGGTGATGCTTATATCATGGCATAAGGGGTCTTTTGGTACCTTTGCTGAATTTCAACAATTCTATTCACTGGGCATTGCCAGAAAACTGACAGAAAGCCAGTTACAGTTTTCTTTTCTCAATTACCCTATTTTCTTCCATTCACTCAGAAAGTAACAACCTTGGGAGACTAAGATTTTACACTGTAAGTTCAAACTTCCAATTAAAAGCCACTCTCTCTATAACTCTGACATGTTTTTCTTTATTTTTCCCATAAATTAGTGAACTTGCAGGCTTAACTTTTACATAATGGCTCCAAGGGTCTTACCACATGTCATTTATTCTGACAGTTTGGGGAAAAAAAACAGTTGATTTTTTTTTTTAATCAAAATAAAAAGGCAAAACCATCACTATATTTCTGGAAGCAATAGGGATCACACAGGTTGTAGTGCAGTCTTAGAGAGTTGAACAGCTTTTAGGTAGTTATCATTTTGCTTTATTTTTGCATTAATTCACAAATTCATAAAAGTCGAGTAGATTAGATTTTACTTTTCTTTCTTGGAAAATGACAAACATGTTTCTTTCCAAATAGATACAAATTTTAAAAGTGCAGCTAATGAAGAATTAACAGCTGTCAAATTATAAGTAGGTTTCATTCATTAATTAGTTTCTGTCCAGGGCACGCATACAGACATTTCAATAAACATGAATATTGAAACTAAGAAGCTATGTCTGGGAGGCTATGCGATTAGCACATGAAACTTCATTTAGAGAATTAGGACGTCCTAGAAAACTCTTGATTTGTCAGTTATATGGCTATGTGACACTGAATCCATTATAAAGAAATATTAAATATCTGTCAGATATTTGATTTACATAGTACCAACTAAACAATGTGTTTGGTTTTTCATTGAAATGTTTAAAGACTGCAAAATCCTCGTGCCGCAGTTACATGTCTAATTCAAGGTTAAACGTTCAAAATAATTCTCATCGAAATAATATGAGATTATGCATTTTAAAGTTTCATTCCTTTTTTTCCTTACAGATTATACAAACCTTTATGTATATGTTCCAAGAATTTAGAATAAGATATGTGTATCTAACTTAGTTAACTTGTAAGGAAAGCACCAAATACCAGATTTATATTGTCTGATACCATTCCAGTTGAAGATATTTTTGTGAATTTTAAAAATAACAAAAAGATATATTATGCCTATATGCAATTTATATGAAATCTTTACAATTCTTTTTTTATTGTCAATCCCTCTCATCTTAAAAGAGTGAAATGTATTAACTTCATTTCCATGGATTTTCATTTCCCTAGCGTGTCACCACATAAAAGTACTGTTGAAGCATGAGGTAGGTGGATAACAAATTAGAGAATACACTAATTTGTATGCATGCAATAAAAATCTCAACTCAAACTATCTTGCATAGTGGAGAAAATACATTATTGAACAGAGGGAGGTATACTAACACAGGGCAGCTCCCAAGCTGGCGAATTCAGTGGCTCAATGACTTCATCAAGAGTCCAAGTGCTTTCTGTACTTATACTCTTTTTTTTTTTTTTTTTTTTTTTTTTTTTTTTGACGGAGTCTCGCTCTGTCGCCCAGGCTGGAGTGCAGTGGTGCGATCTTGGCTCACTGCAAGCTCCGCCTCCCGGGTTCACGCTATTCTTCTGCCTCAGCCTCCCGAGTAGCTGGGACTACAGACGCCCGCCACCATGCCCGGCTAAGTTTTTGTATTTTTAGTAGAGACGAGGTTTCACCGTGCTGTCCTTATACTCTTGCCATACTTCATGGATTGGCTCTCTCTGCAGGGGAGCTCCCCTTGTGATTTCTGCTGCAGGTCCATTGCTCATGTGAAAACCTGAGAAATTCCAGGAAAAGAAGAGACGTGCCTTTCTCCAGTGTTGTTTTTATGGGAGATAGGGGCAGGCAAGCCATCTTTCCAAGAAGCCTCCAGCATTCTTCTCTATTTCTTTAATGAGCAGAATTTCTCATGTGCTCATTATTAAACTGAGCACTGAGGAGCAAGAAGAGATAGTCACGGCTGCTTAATGAAGCACGTGATCGTGGGAAGACGTTGGGATGCTGAGTAACAAGGATGCTCTGTAAGTAAGAAAGGGTGGGCCGAACAGGAGAGATAAAAAGAAAACAGAGGACAAGTTCCAAACACCACAAATGAACACGTTTTCTTTTAAAAGTTGCATATATTTATCCAATATGTCTTGTGTAACCAGAATCAGGCAGTCTCTTAACTCACTAGGCCATGATCCCAAACGTCTACCAGTCTTACCATGCTTCATTTGATACTACCCTATTTTTTCCTATGTTGTTTTGGCTTATTATTTACTGTCTTTAATACATACCTTACCTCACTAATTAGTGCATTATCTTCCTTGCTCTTTCCCTTCCTTTTTCTTCCCTTTACTCATCCTCTTTTATTTACATTTTTTACTGGCCACTTGCCTATTTTGATACCTCAAGATGCTAATAGACCTTAAAGCTCTGTATGCCTTTCTCAAAGAACAGGAGTAAATCCTTTCATATGTACCTTCCCTGTGTTTAGCACATGCTAATTTCGTTGCAGGTTCTCAAGGAAATGCTTGCTGAAGACTGCATACATTGAAAAGGCCAGAGGGTGGCACCGTGGTGAACCAAGCCTGGTGACGCCCTCAAGTTCCAGTGCTGCAAGTTGCTGCTGATTCACTTCTCCAATGAGTCCAAATTTTAGTATTCGATGGTCTAGGAATTATCATGCACATGTATCTTGGTCTAAACTAGAACAGATTCTTTACTACCAGGATTTACATTTCTGATGTTTTAGTTATTCTGGTTTATAAGAGTCTTCAGAGAATTCCTGGTTTTGTTACCATTTAGCCTGTTTCCATCCTGGTCAAAATATTTATCTTGACTATTAAGACAGAATAAGGAAGTTGTCTGTGTGATGTAGCTGAAAGGGTTAAATTTCTTGGTCACTTAATCAGAGAAACCAAAATGTTTGTTCTTCATTTTTGGAAGGCAAGGAGCTTCACTTAGCCTGAAAATATTCATCAGTAAACAAATAGAATTAATAATATTAATGCCAGGTATGAAAAGGAGGGCTTTTCCCATAAGGGAAAGGATATACTCGGCTAGTGATAGAGGAAACCCGGCAGCAGTGTACAATCCAGTCCCAGGCATATGGCTCAAGTCTGCTGCCAAATCACACAACTTGAAGCTATCGGGTGGCACTGCCTTTGTTAGTGGATAGTGCCATCTTCATACACCATGGGCAGTGACACTTCTATTCCCCTGTCCCGTCTCTCAGAGCTTGTTCATCCTCAGGCCTTTTATACCAATATGTGTATTGATGATCCTTTTAAATAATACTAGGATGTACAGGTTGAGAGCAAGATAGCGTGAGTTAACATTTTCATAGAAACAGAACTGAGACATAAAAAGCATTAGCAGACTATATGTTTTAGCTCATTCTAGTTGTTATAACAAAATACCATAGACTGGGTGGCTTACAAACAACAGAAATTTATTCTCACAGTCCACAGTCTGACAAGTGCAAGATGAAGGCACTGGAAGATTCATTATCAAGTGAAGGCTCGCTTCTTGGTTCATAGAAGGCATCTCCTTGCTCCATCCTCATATGATGGAAGAGGCAAACAACCTCCCTTGAGCCTCATTTAATAAGGACACTAATACCATGCGTGAGGGCTCCACCTTCATTACATAATCATCTCTCAAAAACCCACCTCTTAAAACCATCACCATGAGGGTTAGAATTTCAGCCCATGAATTTTAGAGGGTACAAACATTCAGACTATAGCACTATGCCTTCATTTTGGGAGCCCAAATCTTTCTAGTGGGATTCTTGAATTTTAAAATGAGCAAAGTTATTGATATTATGTTTCTGTAACTTGATTCTCTTACCATCTCACTTTCCAATTCTGATATAATGACCAGTATAGAAAAAACACTCATAAAATTTGCTTCTGTATCTTGGACATATAAGAAATGTAGGGTCAAAAAGTCTTAAGAGTCAATATTTAAGAGCTATTATACATTTCCCTTAAATAAGAGGTAATGGCTTCTGAGTAAATGTTTTTACAGAACATCTATTTTTTTCTTATGGTTTACTGATACAATAAGTTTGGTCTAAAAGGGAGCAATAGGTTGATCATAGGTTAATTATAGAATTTACATTATCCAAAAGCAAAAATTCCAGAAGATATTACATACCAATTTATATATGGGAAGCCAAAAATATTGTTCAGATTTATGCCTTCTTGATTGTTAGTGTAAGTTACCGATAAATATCTGTGTCATCTGAAATTGATTTTCAAAACAATCTTGCTATTATTTATTAAGTCATGGGTCAACCCAAGTCAAAACATTAGTAGAAAAAGCGTTCTTATTTATGTTAATGACTACAAAAATCATTGAATATCTTTTAAAGTTTTCAAAATGTCTCCTAAAATAGACCTATTTAAGCAATTCATTTTTAATTGAGAATTTTACACAATTATAGAGGTACACTTATGACAAATTTAGTTCTGCTAAATATGATAATAATTTATTTAATTTTCTATTAAAGGGGAAAATAATCCATATCTCACAGGGTTTTATAAGGATAAATTGAGTAGTATATGGGGACACACTTAAATGTTGCTGATATGGTTTGGCTGTGTCCCAACCCAAATCTCACACTGAATTGTGATAATCCCCATGTGTCAAAGGTGGAGATAATAGAATCATGGGGGCAGTTTCCCCCATACTGTTCTTGTGGTAGAGAATAAGTCTCACTAGAGTTGATTGTTTTATAAAGGGCAGTTCCCCTGCACATGCGCTCTTGCCTGCCACCATGTGAGACATGCCTTTGCTCCTCCTTTGCTTTCTGCCATGATTGTGAGGCCTCCCCAGCCATGTTGAACTGTGAGTCCATTAAATCTCTTTACTTTATAAATTACTCAGTCCTAGGTGTGTCTTTATAAGCACCATAAGAGCAAACTAATACAGTAAATTGGTGCCCACAGAGTGGGGTGCTGCTGTAAAGACAGCCAAAAATGTGGAAGTGACTTTGGAACTGAGTAACAGGCCTCTCCAACCATGTGGAACTGTGAGTCCATTAAACCTCTTTCCTTTATAAATTACTCAGTCCTGGGTATGTCTTTATTAGCAGCATGAAAACAAACTCATATAGTTGCCTAGGACACAGTTCATACCCAAAGAAAAACTTAAAAAATATTTTCCTTGTTACTCCTCTATGGTAGGCAGAATAATGGCTCCTACAGAGATCCATGTTCTAATTTCCAAAACCTGTCATGGCAAAAAGGGACTTTACAGATGTGATTAAATCAAGGACCTTGAGATAGGGAGATAATCTGGATTATCCAGGGGGATCTGATGTAGTTGCAAGGGTCCTTATTAAGAGGAAGGAAGGAGGGTCAGAGTCAGAAAAATTCTGCGTAATGACAAAGAGGAGAGAAGCAGAGTCAGAGAGAGAAGATACTACATGAGTTAATTAGAAGATGGAGGAAGAGGTTATGAACCCAAAGATGCAGGTGGCTTCTAGAAAAGGCAAACAAATAGCATCTCTTCTATATCCTTTCTGTTTACACCTTGATTTTAGCCCCTTAAGACTCAGTTTTGGATTTCTGACCACCAGAACTGTAAGATAAAATCCTTTGTTGCTTTAAACCACCAGATTTGTGGTGACATGTTACATTAGCAGTAGAAAACTGACCTACACCTCCCTGTTCGTGTTCTAGAACTTCTAGGGTAATTCCTCAAGTTTTACCTTTAGGTATCTTCTCTGCCTGTGAGACCATTACCAATGGAAAAGGATCTTCCCATTGCTTTTTAGGTCAGAGAAAGAGAGAGAGAGAGAGAGAAGGAAGAGCAAGAAAAAGAGGAAGCAAGCCAGGTAGAGCGGTGAATGCTGTAATGCAAAGGTAACATAAATGTGAGACATTTTGCAGGGGGCGGGGCATGGGGGAAGGCATACTGGAGAAGCTTTAGTGCTGCTAGTTAGAAAGATGAATTTTGGTACAAATAGCGACTCCAGTGTTAAGGGTAATCAAGTCTTAAGTTGTATAAATAATATCCAACATTGCTTTAATAAAAGAAGAAGGGAAATAAAATACCTGTGTTCTTATCCTTCTGGGAAAAATGACGATAGAAAGAACCATTCAGTCATTTCCAAGAAGTCACAGGCATTCTTCTAGTAAGGAGGTAGAGGCCATGCTGTTGTTTTCCAGAGGAGTGCTACCAGTGTTGAATGCCACTGAATTCTTAAGTTGCACTTTTAATCTTTCAATATATTTTTTGTTCTGGGAGCAATAATCCCATTAAGACTCAGGGCAGGGAGTTAAGGTACATTTAGGAAATGCTGATAAAAATAAAGTAAGCCCTTCAAAAGATCAGTGAGAAACCCAGGCTCAAGGTCTTGTTGTTTCACCAGCCTCAGTACAGGACAATTAGCCCTGTATCCACTCTACAGGAGGCCAACCGTTAGATGCCCCTTTGCCGTGCAGAGCCTAGACTTGCACAGAATTAGAATGGGTCCCAGCCTCCATACCTCCTTCCATTTCTCAAGAAAATATCATGTATTTTCCATCTCCTTGCTGAATGATTTCATGTAGGGCTTGATTTTGATTTCTCTTAAGAAGTTAATTATCTAGGAAAAAAGGTCATAGCTCATTGCAGCTTTGAACTCCTGGACTCAAGTGATCCTCTTGCCTCAGTGTCTCAAGCAGCTGGGACTACAGGTGTGCATTACCATGCCCAGCTAATTTTTATATTTTTTGTAGAGACATGGTCTCTCTGTGTTGCCCAGGCTGGGTACCCTTTTCTGAAAAGCAGCCTTTCATATAGAAATTAGAAAACCTGGGCCCTGTGTAGGGACACAAATAACAGAATAGAAACACGTTTGAAAACCCTAGAAAAAGGAAGCTGGAGTAACAGAAGCTAAAACCTTTCTTCTTTGTATGCATCTTAAAATAGAAGTATATTGATAAAAATGAAGGTATTATAGGAGATTTTGTTTTTAGAGCCAAAAGCTAAGCCAACTCCTTTTTCTGTTTTTACTTCTCTGCTGAATCGCTGTCCTGTCCTCCAAAGAGGACCCTGCCCTTACCATTGCACTTTTGCCTTGCTCTTTTAGCCTCCAAGATATAATCACCAGAGTTATAGTAGATGTTCTTTATTCCTCTTAAGAGATGCATTTTTGCACCTGAACTCTGTAGCTGAACTTCTTTCTTTGGTCTGTCTGATTCTCAGGACTGACTTTTTATTTTTTTTTTAATACTTTGGAAAACTTTTGCTATATTTGGCTATATACATTTAAAGAAAATGAAAGACATCTCATTTTCATTGTTTGGTCTCTGAATCTACCACTGCTGTCCTGTATCAGTTAGCTATTGCTGTGTAACAAGCCAACCAAATTTCAGTGGATTATAGACCCAAAAGTATCCTTTATTGCTTATGAGTCTCCAGGTTAGCTGAGCAGTTCTGGTCACAGCTGGGCCCAGGCACATAGCTGCAGTTAGCTGTGGGTGTGGCAAACGTGGCTCTGATGACCTTGGCTGGTCCTTCTCACATTCTCCAGAATCAACTGGCTGCAAACAAGTCTAGGATGGCCTCAGCTGTGATAACTGGGATCTCTTCATATGGTGTCTCACTCCCGCAGGCTAGCCTGGATTTGTTCACAGGACAGTGATGGAGTTCTGAGAGAGCATGGAAACCCACACAGCCACTGACATCCGCCTTAGATTCAGCACATGGTTACTTTCACTGCATTCTATTGACCAAAATAAGTCCAAAGGTCAACTTAAGGCAGAGAAACAGACTCCATCTCTTAAAGGGAGGAATTGCAAATGGAGGGAGGGAGAAAGTACAAGGAATATTTTTTTAAATCAACGAACATATTTCTCTGTGTGGAAAAGCTAGAGCATGCCCTACTATTGCTTTAACAAAGAAAACCATCCTAAACTGGCTTTTGGTTTTGAATACTGCGTTTGGTTCAATGGTTTTAACAAAACAGATGTCAATCTTTGAAAACATAGTCTACCACTTAATTCTTTCTGCTTAGATCTTCCCACAAATATGGAACATCTGCCCTTGAATAGACAAAATAATAAAGAAAAGTGGTATGTGGAGTCTGAGACTTCAGTTCATCAGAATATACCTTTGCTTCTGCAATGCCTTTTAATTACAATAGATTGAAAAACAACAAAAACCTTACAAACAAAACCTCTAATTCTTCTTCAAATTAGTAAAGAAATATACTCCTTGCTTGGTTTCAACAACAAGCTTTCTACTAACATTACTTGTTTTCACACTTCTTACATCTATAGTCTATTCTGGATGGGAGAGTTTTATTATCTCATGTATACATTTAATTAAGTAGCTTTAATTAATAAGGCAAGAAAGTTTTGCCTGAAGAACCCTGGATGATTTTTTTCCGTCAGGGCCAAGAAAAGTTGATTAGCACCTAGAATATCCATTCTCTGGAACTCAACAATGTCTTCAGGTTTTAGACTGAAACTGACATTGCTCCTTTTGAATAAGGGTGAATTTTCTTCTCAGAGACGACAGGTGTGCACTTTTCATTGGCTATTTGAGTGTCTTCTCCTAATAAAGACATCTTACTGGTCTGTTGGTCACTGGTTTTCCTCCCTAGCTTCTATAGATTTCTGTAGCTTGCAGTGTAATTTTTCACATGAACAATTTCTAAAGAGCAAACAATTCTGCATGATGCTTGTACATTCATTTCTCCAGAAACTTGCCATTTATCTTTCAGGAGAAAATCTACTTCTTTCAGTGTGTGGTCCCATATAGGTTGCAGAGCAAAAAAAAATTGTATGTGAAAATGAGATGAAAATCTCACCTAAGTGATATATTTGTGTGTGTGTGTGTGTGTATAGTTCAGAAAGCTACACTTTTTTCTCTCTGCCTTCCATATTTTCTTTAAATACTTTTAGTTACTAAAGTCATATTTTCAAATATTTATGCAAAAAAAAAACTGCTGGAAAAGCCTTAATTTAATTACAATTCGTTTTTTTTTTTTTTATGGCATCTCACTCTGTTGCCCAGGCTGGAGTGCAGTCGTGCGATCTCAGCTCACTGCAACCTCTGCCACCCGGGTGCAAGCAATTCTCCAGTCTCAGCCTCCCAAGTAGCTGGGATTACAGGCACCTGCCACCGCACCCAGCTAATTTTTGTGTTTTTAATAGAGATGAGGTTTCGCCATCTTGGCCAGGCTGGTCTCAAACTCCTGACCTTGTGATCCACCTGCCTCAGCCTCCCAATACAATGCATTCTTATTAATAGCTTGTAAAGGGCCACTGGCCCCTCTAGGCTTTTCGTTAGTGTCAATTAATTATGAATACGCTTGAGAGAAAGATTCAGTTATCCAATGGGGATATTTTTGATAAAGGCTTTTAATCATACAGAAGCTCACTTCTGAATGTGCCGTAAGTGGTAAAGGGGCTCTTCTCTTAAAAGGCAGTAATCCTTTACTGTGGAGGCTCACAATAAAAACACAGCTACGATATATGTCAGGGCTCCTTCTGCTTCTCAGACTCATTGTCCAAAACTTTAATTTTTCAAGAGGTAAAGCACTGAAGTTATTCCATCCAGAGGTACACACATTCTTCAATTTAGTCTCTATCTTGAATCCCTGCTTGATTTTCTGTCCTGGAGAAGCAAGTCTGAACAATCTCCATTTCCCTTTGTTGAGCTGCTACCTAGCAATATTCATGTAGCATTGTTTGCGCTTGGCCTGACTGACTGTCCTAGTATTAAGTATCTTTGTCATTATTATTGTTAAATATTTTTGAGCTCTTCGTACATGCTGGGAAGGCTTTGCATTAGGGTGAGATGTTGAGAAACCAGTCCCAGGTGGAGGGCAACCAGTCCATCATATCTGCCTATTTCTGCCAAATGCTTCTTTTCATTGCTTTGGGAAAGAGCTGTTTGTTACTATGGTTATTTTTATTATATTGGCAGGAGGTGTAAAAGCTTAGCTGTCTGCAGTTCTGCATGTGATACTGGGATATATAGGAGAACAACTCTTTGGGGTACAGCTTTTCTTCCAATTCCGTTCATCCTCTCTATGACCAGACCTTTCCAGGGTGCTGCCGGGCAGGAAAGCTGCCTCCATTGCAATTCCGTCTCAGGAATTCTGGGCAGCCAACTTTCTACATTTTGCTTTGCCAACATTATTCCACCTGCTTTCTTTCAGACCATTTTGTTTAACTATCTCCCTCTGCTGATGCCTTCACCAATCCCCCACCACACACTTTCTTTGCAGTTGTGGATTTACTTGTTGTTTTCTTATTTTTCTGAAATTTTAAGTGAGTCTCAAAAGAGGGAGGATAGGGTCACCCAATTTACTAGATAAATACAGGACACCCAGTTACATTTTAATTTCAGATATACAACAATATTTTGTAAGTGTGAGTATGTCCCATGAAGTATTTGGGGTACGCTGATATTGAAAAAAAATTAAAATAAAAATCTTATTGTTTATCTGACAATCCTAAGAGGTGAATCTCACCTACTGGCACATTCAGGCTTCTGTCGTTAAGTTGAATCTTCTTCTAGATTTATGATGCTTCCTTACATTTTGTAGCAGTCCCAAACACCAAGAATATATGAGAGTAGGTTCAAGGTAATTTCAACTTTCTCATAATCTTCATTTCGTTGGTAGCTTTTCAGTTATATTCTTTATCACCTTGTTAGAGTAAAATATAACATGTGGTTGTTCTAAATGACCTTTCTTCAGCCTTTTTCTGAGGCTGTAATAACCTCAAGGCTAAAATCCAAGAGCTCATAGAACTGTATTTATTAACATTTATACAGAACCCGTTTTGAAGTTCAGGCTAAGTAGAAACAATCCTTTCAGAGTTGAGATAATTTTTCCAGAGGGATAAAACATGGACATCATTTCTTTTTCACTTATCTTAACTACTCTGTATCATTTTCATTGTAGCTCATGATGACTTCTTCACTAGAGCAAGCAGAAAGAGAGCGCAGTTATATATGCAGATGGCCTGGCTTTATTGTCATGAAATAGAACGGATTTCGTTGAAAACTAGTCATGTTATTCAATTACTAACAAGAAAAAATAAAATACAACCAAATATTCTAAATAAAGCTTCATCATTTTGGGTGCCCCATATTACTTATCCAACTTGCATCCCCAACTGTCTCAAACAATGAAAGCTTTCCCCATCTTTGAATTAATTTTTTAAACATTTTAATTCGGAAGGACACCTTAAATTTACATTACCTACTGTTTGACAGGCTCTGGTTGTTAACGAGTTTAGCTTTTGTTTGGTTTTTGTTTGTTTTTTTGTTGTTGCTACTGTTTTTAATAATGTAAGGTCATCATCATTTGTGTACATTTGAGGTAAAAGGCCAGACTCAACTCTGGAGGTGGAGATTTCACAAGGGACCAAATGGAGGACTAGCTTACACAGGGCCAAGGCTAAAGCAGCTTTCCATGGACACACCCACCAGGGTGCCATGTCAGTTTACCATTGCCATGGCAACACTTGGACGTTACTGTCTCTTTCCATGGCAACAACATGACAATCCAGAAGTTACCACTCTTTCCCTAGAAATTTCTGCATCAACCACCCATTAATTTGCATATAAATAAAAGTGAGTATAAACAGGACTGCTGAAGTGCCTCTGAGCTGCTTTTCTGGGCACACTGCCTATAGGGTAGTCCTGGTCTTAAGGAGCAGTACGTCTGCTGCTGTACACTGCTGCTTCAATACAAATTGCTGTTTAACCCACCTATTCAACACCACCAGCTTACCCTTGAATTCTTTCCTGGGTAAAGCCAAGAACCCTCCGTCGCTAAGCCCCAGTTTGGGGGCTTGCCGGTCCTGCATCACAGTGACTTTTCTGGAGTTAAGTTGTTGCCACGGGTGCTATAGTGACGAGAATTGAGGTCTTGATTGGTCACTGGTTTGCTTGTTAAAGTGGAGCTAGAATTAGTTCTGGGTGATGACTTTGACTCTGTTTTCAGGTTCCTGGGATTCCTGCTTGTAGGAGCAGGGTGACTTCTGCTTAAGCATCTGTTTGCATCACATTCCTCACCACTCAGGAAAGGTCAGTATGGGAGAGCTGCATTTTTGGTTCTTATATGAGAATAGGATCTAAAACTTGTCATCAGTGTTTTGCCAAAGCTGAAGCAAGAGAAACACTGTGGATGGACAAATACCAACCAGATGTGTCTATTCCTTTATGCTTTAAAACTCAACCTGTTGTGTAAACCAGAACAGAAAGGAACTCAGAACTCATCTGGGCCATTTTATGTTATCCACCTGAAATTGCTATCCCCATCTCCATGACACGTTTTTCTCATGCAAATAACTTCCAAAGAAATAGAGTTATGCAAATCATGTCTTTCTTTACCACCAGAGTGCTTTTGAGGATGCCGCACACTCCATTAGCAGTTGTCTTCTGTTCATAAGGTCCCAGAAATTTTTCTCCAATCCTAATACCAAGAATAAATATGTTTCTTCTTGGAAGTCTATTTTTTTTTCTATCTTCTGAACACTGTGAATTGTACAACATGATTACATCTCTTCACTGATTGCTGGAAAGCTCAGAACAAAGTGTGTAGATTTTGAGCCAAATTTGGCTTAGAGCTAAAATCATATTTAGCATTAGGTATGGAACTCAATGCACCATTTGTGTGTGTGTGTATGTGTGTGCACTAATCTCATCTCTGGCTATACTTTTTCTCTATTTTATTCTAATCTCACCTATTTTAATGCCTTTTATTTTCTACATATCAAGATTAAAGACATATATAGAAACATTTTAAAAATATGAGCAATCAATAAAGAAAAATTTAAATTAAAAAGGTTAAAATATCAACAAAAAATTCAATTGTGCATCTCTCTTGCCTTACATACTTGTGTGCCTGTGTATATGCACATATACATATAAATTAAATTTTCTTGTATGTATTTTTATAAAGTATTTTTTCAAACTTAAAAATCAATCACTTTTTTTCACATAGGACTACATGGCATTCCATTTTATAAATGTGTTATAATTTATTTAAAGAGCCTTTTACGTTGTCAGACATTTGAGTGTTTTCTAGATTTTTGCTGTTATAAACAACTGTGTCACAATCTCTTTATAACAACTACTTGTGCACTTTATTCATGAATATATTTCAATAATTCTTAAGCATGGCTGTGCATCAGAATTATTCTGCCTAATAATCTCTTTAAATCCTTTGAGACCAAATTTAAATTTTACCTTTTCTAGAAATAATTTCTGAGGAAGCCTGTCATCTGTCCTACAGAGAATTATTATACTCTCTAATATTCCCCATAGACTTTTTATATATTTTTGAGGGATGTTAAACTATTTTTAATGTATCTATTTCAATAACCAAGTATTGTATTAAAAGTGGCTTTTAACCAAGAATGTGCATCGGAATGCTATAGTTGTGAAATACACTGTGAGTTCTGCTTCCCCTAAGGATGCAGAAAACCTCAAGAGAATGGAGCTCCTGATCTGACATAAGAAAAAGCTGGATAACTTACAAAATAATACCCATTTCATTTTTAGGTTACCAGATTGGTGAGGTCCATCCCATGGCAACAAAATGAATGAAATTCCAAAGAGTGGCACCATTCGGAGGGAATATGGGCACATGACCTGCTTCATCTTTTCAAGGGCACAATAGGAAGAGGGGACCTCTATAGAAACCAGTAAGAAGCAATCAGCTAAAATTTTAAGAAATTCCTAAAGGCCAAGTGTGGGCTAGAGTTTTCCTTTGGTGTAGCTGGGAGCGGCAGGCGCAAGGGGAGTTACTATCTATTTGCAAGCTCTTATCAAGGGCTTCTGCCCAGTGCTCAAGATTGGGATAAGGCAGAAGAGACCTCCCTTGGTAGCACAGGAATACCAGGAGGCGATTGGCTGCCACTGGAGGAGACAGGAAACACTGCTTGCTCCTCTAGACCCTTCTCTCATAGGAAAAGACATGAAACACTCCTGTTCCCATGGCCGAAGTTATGATCTACTGCTTTTGTGCAAGAAGGAGAAGTAAAAACTGCTAGAAGGCAGGAAACCCTCATAGGACCGAGATCCTACAAGGAATACAAAGCAGAATTTTGCTACCTCTGAGGACCGGACAGAAAAGTTTCTCTTTCCCCAAATTTGCCATAGATATCAGAAAGAATTTGGCTGCCATGGAGAGGAGGAGCAAGAACAATTTTTTAAAAACATACATCCAAGACCCGGGTGCACAACGTGGACCAGGAAAATCAAGAATTACTGTTTCCACTGTAAGGCTAGCTCCAGATCACAATATGTGGTCTATCACTGAGGAAAGGGGCAAGAGCATGGAGAGAGACCCTGTGTTCTGCAAGCATGCAGGAACTTCTGAAAGCTCAGGGAGAAAAGGAACCCTGAGAAAAACTCTCCAGCACACTGGGTCCTAATTTAAGTAGACGGTGACAGCGGCCCACTGCAAGAGGACTATGAAGTCTGTGATGCACTGAAGGCAATGATGGCAATGAGAAATCGAAACCCCTCTCACTCCTGAATAGACGGACTCAAACTCCCCTCCCCATCCATCCTCACCCCCACACACATGCATGCATGCATACATGCACATACACGCACAGGCATAAACCTCAACTTGACTGAAAGACATACACTCATGCCTTTTCCTGGGCATAAATACTATTTGCCTCAGTCTCTACTGATACACTACACATAAAATTTGGTACTAGATAAAAGATTAGAACACACACACACAGATTAAAAAAATCAGACTCGGAGATATTGGAACTCTCGATGATAATTTTAATAATTGATATGTTAAGGGATCTAGTAGAAAAAGTAGACAAAATGCACAGACCCTGGAGAATTTCAGCACAGAGATAACAGTCACATGAAAATGCTAGAAACAAAATACATGATATCCAAGATGAATCTCTTTGATGGGTTATTCCGCCGATTGGATAGCACTGACGGGGGAATAAGTAAATCTGAAGATAGGTCAATAGAAATTAACCAAACTGAAACACACAATAAGAAAAAGAAAAACAAACAGAAAGAGAAGACAGGGATATTAGAATATTAGATTCCTAAAATATTAAAGAAATAAAGGCTAAAATTATTCCAAAATTAAACAAAGACAACAAACCACAAATCCATGAATTTTAAAGCAAATTGATCAGGATGAATACTAAACAAATCAGACTTAAATACTTCACTCCCAAGCTTCTGGAAACCAAAGATAAAGAGTCAATCTTGAAGTCATCAGAGTAAAAGAAACATTACATAAAGGGAAACGGTGATACTAATTAATTCAGATTTCTTTTTGTAAACAATGTGTATTTGTTTCCTAGGGCTGCCTTAACAAATTCCTGCACACTGTGTAACTTAAAATAAGAGAAATTTGTTTTTTTACGGTTCTGGAGACTAAAAGTCTGAAATCAAGGTGTCAGCTGGGCCATGCCTGCTTCCTGGGAAGGCTGTAGAGAAGAACCCTTCTTTGCTGCCCTCAGCTTCAAGTGGTTGCTGCAATCCTTGGCTTATAGCTGCATCACTCCAGTTTCTGCCACTGGCTTCACATGGCTTCTTCCCTCTGTGTGTGCTTGTGTTTCTCCAAATCTCCCTCTCTTTATAAAGACACTGGTAATTGGATTACCACTCACCCTGATCAGGTATGACCACATTTTAACTGGTTTACATCTGCAAAGGTTAAGGGCTAGGTTTAGGACTTCTGCATATCTATTTGGGGACACAGTTCAACCCACAATAGATGTCCAAGAAGATGTGAATTAAATGAGTTTGTAATCGACATTTAGATATTGGGGGAATTAATTTGTTAAATCCTTAAATTTTCTTTAATTGGTTATGTAAGTATGATGTGACTATCTAACAGAATGTAGTTGGTTTCATGTAGAAAAATAATTTCCTTGTTTAATACAAGATATATAAATATTCATTACACCAAATAAAACCAAATGAAATGTATGCTAGACATTTATGAATAAATCAATGAAAGAAGGAAAGACTATTGGAAAAAAAATCATCCATTGTTGTAATTTTGAATACAAATGTTGGAAGCCAATCAATGCCAACCTTTAGAATACTTATATTCTATTTTTGTCTTCTTATCATTTCATTGAATCATATTTGGAACTTTAAATGTTCAGTTTGGATGATTATTCTGTTTTTTTGTTGTTGTTGTTTTTGATGTGCTGTTTGAAAAGCGTGTGTGTGTGTGCAAGTGCACCTCTGTTAGTTGTGTGAGAAATGACTTTCAGGTTGAACTGTAGGTATATAAAACATGCATTGGTGAATCGATTCTTGTTTCTGGGCTTATGAGTAGCTAGTGTGACATTTGAAAAATGACCTTAATGAGAGTTTTTCTTTTCTATGCCCTATCGTTGTATGTGACACCACAGCCCAAGGTGACGGTGTCTTCACTTCAATGCCATCTTTTGTCCCAGAGGCTATTTTTGCTTTAGTTACCCTAAATGACATTGGAATAGACCCGGTGATGTTTTATTCATGAAAGCAGATCTTGTGAATATAGCTCCCAATACACCAGAGAGACAAAAATATCACTACGATTGCACCTAAACTAATCTGTAGTTATGTAACAAATTGACACATAAATTAAATTTTCACTGCTAATGCCTGCTTAACTCTGTAATTATACTTTAGTTTGGAATTCTACTGAAGTAGTTAGGTTAGCTGAGATTTGCTCATCAAAGATCACTGAAAGCTAGAAAGTATATGGACCTCTGTTCTTAAGCCACATGCTTCCTGCTCAGGGGAGATTTTAAAGCTATGTCCATAACTCTATGCCTATTCTTTTACATTTTACTGAATTTGATCAGCTGCTGGATACTGTTTTTTTTTTTTCTTGAGAATGTATTTATCCCGTTGTGGACACGTTCCTGTGTCCAATTCCCCCGCACTTTTCCTTTGCTCTTTATTGAGGAGTCATCTTTGTGCTGAAGAACTTTCTGTTTTTCATATGATTGATCTTTAGGTGGTAGGGGAGCCCTCACTGAAATGTGGTTTAAAAAAAAATCACACTCTTTCATCTTTGGTTTCATCTTCTGGAAGAAAGAAGAATTGAGCTATTTTACCAACTGTTGTGAACTATTTAAATTTCCTCTGGGGAGAAAAACCAGTTGCTTTCAAAGCTCTGAGGAGTATCAAAAAAAAAAATGCTCCTAGGCTAAATACAGTAAATAAAAGGCAATGTGGACTTTCAAAAGACTGCTCCGGGGGGCCTACAAGAAAGTTTTAGCTGGTGTGAGAATCACTGAAACAGAAACCTGTGGGAAAAAACCCAAAAAAACAAAACCAGATGAAATCAGAAAGAGTATCTATAAATTTAGCCTAAGTGCAGGGATACCTACATTCATTGTCCTGATGAAATAAAACACTGAAAGAAAATATGCATAATCTCTTCCAGAGTTTGTGACCTTGCAAGTTAAAAATAGGATTTACTAATTTATGCATTAGATTTATTAACATGGACTTGTTCTTAACATTTGCTCTTTAATCGGTCTTTATAGGTCATTATTTTTTACAACAGGCTCCTACCTTATCTTCTGGATTCTGGATTCACCACTTTGAATCTATTTTGTGAGCATGCGCTCTCTCTCTCTCTCGCTCGCTCTCTCTCTCTCACACACACACACACAATGAAAAAGTAACTGAAGACATTGTTTAGGCCTGGCGGGGGACTTCAATCATCACCTTCTAAGTGTTGTCCTCGTGTAGACTTTTTCCTCATTGGATCGCGTTTGTTCTGTGTAACCAACAGTGTGTAACAGAAGTGATGGTGTGCTCAAGAGATTAGATATTAAAAGACTGTTCTTTCCTTCCTGGGTGTACTCTTGTTCCCTCCCTCCCTCCCCACCTCCATCTTTCTCTCTCTCTCTCACTGCTTCCTCTGGGGGAAGTCAGCTACTACCTAGTGAAGACACTCACGTAGCCTCCTGTCAAGTCACAGAGATCTCTCAACAACCATCTGAGAGAGCTTGGAAGAAGACCATTGAACCCCAGACAAGCTTTGCGATGAGACGGCAACCCCAGCTTCCGGCTTGGCTACAGCCTAAGACACCCTGAGCCAGAACCATCCAGCTAAGCCCCTTACAGTTTCCCCGCCCACAAAAATGCTGAGATGACACAAAAGTATTGCTTTAAGCAGCTCAGTTTGGGATAATTTATAATATATCACTAACATGGATTTCTTTAAAAAAAAAAACCTAAAAACCTATTTTCAACTTCCTTAACATTAAAATTCTCTGCCTACTCTCATGCTCGTTCACATTTTTGTCTTACCCAGTCTGTCTAGTCTGCTTTATTATTCACCCCAGATGAGTTCTATATACTTACCTAGCCAGAATACTTTTTTTTCATCTGCTTATGCCTTCATCTCCATTAATTTTATTCATATTCTTCCTTCTGGGCAAAAATATCTATTCCTTTCATTTTACCGTACTACTTAAATAATGTCTATTCATTAAATCAACATACTTCTTGAATTCTTCCAGGAGTAACCCGGAGCACTCTAACCATTTTGTTGTCTCACTCCATAGCAGTTAAAAATTACAGTATCTAGTTAGCCTTTCAGACCATATTTTATACTGGTCATTCAACATTCCTCAGAGGCAATTCTATAATACTTGTTGGCTGACTGCATGCTTAACTTAATCAGGATAAGGAAAGAGCAATTCTCATTTCCATTAAAATTAAAGTACATATATAGGAATATATATATGCATACATACATACACATATACATACATATATACATATGATAATAGTCTTTATCATAAAATGTTTTCACTGCAGTTTGCAATAAATAATTATGAGCTTCTACACCACACAATGCAATCCTTCAATTCAGGAATTTTTATACTCAATCTTGTATTTCCTCAGTCTAACACAGTGTCTGTCATAGACAAGTTATTTAATAGTCTTACTGAACTGGAGAGATTTGATTTTTATTGTCATTTCTCTTCCTATCTGTGCATTAGTGAAGGTTGATAATCATGTCGAATGACAGAAGGAAATGAAGTACATTAGGAGTGCACTTAATCTACAAATTGGATCATCAATACCTACAGAATGGAGAGTAAAATATGCTCTATATTTATATACCTGCCATTGGTTTCCCAAGGACAGT
Source organism: Pan troglodytes (assembly GCF_028858775.2). Lineage (NCBI taxonomy): Eukaryota > Metazoa > Chordata > Mammalia > Primates > Hominidae > Pan > Pan troglodytes. The sequence continues at coordinate 30,854,506 of NC_072420.2, forward strand.
TGATTCACTTCACACATACCCTGGCGGTATGTGAGGCAATCCTGTGCCTACCCTTTGACAAATAAAGAATATCAGGTGTTAAGTTGTATAATAATATTCACAAAACATCCATTGCCAATACCTGAAAAAATCAAAATAAAACTCATTCTTCCAGATGCGTTGCTTCTTTCCTGTGTTTCTGCTTCTACTAGAAACATTATTGGTGATATGCTTTTAGTTGCTTTTACAATTCTTACTATGATATTCAAGGCCTTTCAGGTATGGATTCTTACCTACCATTCCAGGTTTAGCTCTCTAGTGACACTAGACAACTTTAGATTTCACTACGTGCCTTACTGATAGGACGGCCAGCATTAGCAAGCAAATTCTGGCAATTTGAAAACCCAGTTAAATTTGGATTTTAAATAAACCCAGGAAAACAAAAAATGATAATGCATTGACAATGATTGTCTTGAAACAAATAAAAGCTTTCCATTGTTTATATTTTCATGGAACAGGTATATTTTGGAGAACTTAGAAGGAAGAGAATATTATTGCCTTCTGAGAATCAACAAGTAAATCAACACAAAGTAGGAAAATTTGGTTGACTGTGAAATATCAACAATAAATATTGAATGCAGGACCTGATAAAGAGTTTTCTATAATATTGCAATAATGTAATCTGTATTAACTCGGTAGAATATTTGATTAGCTGGAAAGCTCCTCACTGGTTCACTGTGACATAGCAGCTTTCACCTTTATTTGTTGCTCATCAACAGTTAGTTGCACTTTTATCTACCAGCCTATTTATTATACTAATATAATTTAGCTAAACATCATACAAACCAATGAAACTTGAGAATGAGAGTTGTTATTTCTATGAAAACTAAAGTGAATGTTTCAAAACTCTTCATAAAGGCAAGTTGCAAAGAAACACTGTTGAATTGGATGTGGGATTCAAAACAAAAACTGTAAAAAATTGAGAAAACAACAGCATCAACATAAAATTTCTCAATCATTTTATATGCAGGTTGCTTTAAATGTGTATGAGTTTTTGATTCACTTTAAAAAAGCCAAAGTTAGAAATAATTGTGTGAATGAATGAATCTTTCCAGGTTTGGAGTTTAAAAAATGTTTACAGTAAATATATATTATTTTATGCTATCATTTTAATTCAATATTTTAAATCGGTGACAAACTACTGGTCCCTTTCCATCAAATAAGATATACAAAAGTTAAAATATTTATTGATATGTTAAATATATTCAAGAATATTAATGTTGCCTAAAGAAAAAATAAACAATATGAACAGAAGATCCTCAATGTACATGGCAGAAGAAATTTTAATTTAATATTCTTTTATTATTTTCATTGGCAAGTTTATCCTTCCATGAAAATCAGTCCTTAAACTTTTTCATGCTGTCTTAGGTAAGAACTTTTGATTAAGTCATCTGAATTCACTTTCCTTTGATTATTTTTGTAAAGCTGTTGTTTATTTTGATTTTTATTTGACTTGCTACCTAACCTATTTACCAAGACAGACTGTAGCTAAGCAGATGATGTAGATTTTTGTCTTTGGCTCTCTGATAACTCTTTGAAATATATTAGCCCACAATAATCAAAACAGCATGGTTCTGGTACCAAAACAGATGTATAGACCAATGGAACAGAACAGAGGCCTCAGAAACAGCACCGCACATTTACAACCATCTGATATTTGACAAACCAGACACAAACAAGCAATGGGGAAAAGAATCCCTATTTAATAAACAGTTTTGGGAAAACTGGCTAGCCATATGCAGAAAACTGAAACTGGACCCCTTCCTTACACCTTATACAAAAATCAACTCAAGATGGATTAAAGACTTAAACATAAGACCTAAAACCATAAAAATCCTAGAAGAAAACCTGGGCAATACCATTCAGGACCTAGGCATGGGCAAAGACTTCCTGTCTATAACACCAAAATCAATGGCAACAAAAGCCAAAATTGACAAATGGGGTCTAACTAAACTAAAGAGTTTCTGCACAGCTAAAAACACTATCATCAGAGTGAACAGGCAACCTGCAGAATGGGAGAAAATTTTTGCAATCTACCCATCTGACAAAGGGCTAATATCCAGAATCTACAAAGAACTTAAACAAATTTACAAGAAAAAAACAACCCCATCAAAAAGTGGGCAAAGTATATGAACAGACACTTCTCAAAAGAAGACATTTATGCAGCCAATAAACATATGAAAAAATGCTCATCATCACTGGTCATTAGAGAAATGTAAATCAAAACCACAATGCAATACCATCTCACGCCAGTTAGAATGGCGATCATTAAAAAGTCAGGAAACAACAGATGCTGGAGTGGATGTGGAGAAATAGGAATGCTTTTACACTGTTGGTGGGAGTGTAAATTAATTCAACCATTGTGGAAGACAGTGTGGTGATTCCTCAAGGATCTAGAACTAGAAATACCATTTGACCCAGAGATCCCATTACTGGGCATATACCCAAATGATTATAAATCATTCTACTATAAAGACACATGCACACATATGTTTATTGTGGCACTGTTCACAATAGCAAAGACTTGGAACCAACCCAAATGTTCATCAATGATAGACTAGATAAAGAAAATGTGGCACATATACACCATGGAATGCTATGCAGGGACATGAATGAAGCTCAAATCATCATTCTCAGCAAACTGTTACAAGAACAGAAGACCAAACACCGCATGTTCTCACTTATAAGTGGGAGGTGAACAATCAGAACACATGGACACAGGGAGGGGAACATCACACACCGGGGCCTGTCAGGAGGTGGGGGGCTAGGGGAGGGATAGAATTAGGAGAAATACCTAATGTAGGTGACAGGTTGATGGGTGCAGCAAACCACCATGGCACGTGTATACCTATGTAACAAAACTGCACGTTCTGCACATGTACCCCAGAACTTAAAGTATAATAAAAAAAAAGAAATATATTAGCCCTTGATCCCTTCAAAGAAGGAAAACAGTTCCTCCAACTTCTCAACCTATCTTAAATATTTGTTCCCCAACCAATTCAGCGCCTTTCTATAAATAATACAAACACAATCTCTGTTAAACTTACGTAGTCTGCATGACTTTGATAGTGACACTTATAGTACCTTTCAATGTATAAGTATTCATATACACATTTTATTTCTCCTACTGTTTTTAAAGTGCTTCAGGGCAGAGATTTATGTCTTCTAGTTTGTTTTAGGCCTCATAAACCCAGAGAAGTATCTGGGACATAGTTGTATGTTGAATGTATTTGAGTTAAACTGAACTAATGAACTTCATGATGTCCAAAATCTAGTACCTCAGGCAGGATGTGTTGCCCTATTCTTCAGCATAAACAGACAGTTACAGTTTGCCTACTAAAGGGAAGCTTTAGGGAAAAGACATTTATTTCTCTTTGGCATGCTGTAAAAATCTAAACATCTGGCCCCATATCTCCCCCAACATGCTGTCCTATTAAAATGAAATATTTTTCCCTTCGGGTCCATGAACCAGAAAAGCAGCATCCTTAATTGTAAGACAGGGACGACTACCCATTAGCCATCTTGGCCCTGATGTTCCCTTTTTCTCTACAGAAGATTGTGTAAGATTTGAAGATAGAACTTAAAGCAAATGCAAGAGGTAGAAAGACTAGGCTCTGCCAATTAGTTATTTTAGTTTCCATTGGGGAAATAACTTGTTGGTAAGGATTTACTTAAACTGGGCATAAAATTATAATTGTTCTTAATAAAAAGAGGCATATATTAATATTAGAATAGGGGTATATTCAAAGAACTTTGCAGCTACACCAGTAAACTCAGGTACAAAGCCTTCCTGTGTTCTCTACTCTTCTGTTCTGTCATCTGATGGTACAATGAGAAAATTACCCTAACCTTTACCTGGCTTTCTTCTGGGAACACTATTTCAGACAGCTTCCCTTCAGTTCAAGAGCTTAAATCTACCTTTATATCTTCTCTCAGATTTAATTTAATGTCTTCTTAATTCTTGTCTCTCTTTTTCTCACTTTTCCTTTTGTTTTACCTATTTTCTACCTCTAATTTCATCCCCGTTTTTAAATTCTAAAGAATATCCTTTTGTGGAAATAGTAAATCTTTTTGTTTCTTTTGGGCTCAACTATTGATTTAATTTATTTTAAGTATTCTGGCCTACTGCTTTATTTTTCTCTATAGCCAAACTAAGTATCTCAGATTTATCTCTTCTTCTTTATAAAAATGTTTATGCCTTTTACACTCATTATCTTCTATTTCAATTATGGGCAAAATTTGAATAAACTCTCCTCTCCATATGACAGTTAATAAAAGTTAATGTTGATTTTATTTGTTATTTCTTGAATCTAAAGTTCCCAACAAAAATAAGATTTGATTTGTACATATGAACAACTTGCTCTCTGATAGGGTAGCACATAGAATTTTAAGATCCTTTAATTCTGTATTTCTGTAAATGTTTCTCTAAATATAGCATGTATCTGATTTCTATGGAAAAATCTGTTAATGTGCATATTTCTGAGTCCCAAAACAAAGGATTCTGATTCAATAGGTAGGTCTCAGGTGGAGCCTAGAAGCTGATGTTCTTTAATCAATATCTTGGGTCATTTTGATGAATACATGCCATGACAAAGACTAATCATGTATTACGACAAAATTGTTAGACTGAAAACTCACATGCTTTCAATGAGTATTAATCACAGTATTCTGTGAGATTATCTATTTTATATAACATTTTCAGAGAGCCCTGGAAACATGGGGCGAGAATATGAAAATGAGAAGTCCAAGTCCGAGCAATCAGGAAAGGGAAAGAAATAAAAGGCATCCAAATAGGAAAAAGTGCTCCACATCACTAATCATCAGAGAGAAATGCAGATTAAAACCACCATGAGATTTTGTTGCACACCAGGCAGAATGGCTATGATAAAAAAGACAAAAAACAACGGATGCTGGCGAGGCTGTGGAGAAAAGGAATGCTTATGCACTGTTTTTGGAGATGTAAATTAGTTCAGCTACTCTGGAAAGCAGTTTGGAGATTTCTTAAATCACTTAAAACAGAGCTGTCATTCAACCCAACAATCCCATTACTGGGTGTATATACCCCCCAAAAAATAGATCTTTATACCAAAAAGACACCACATGCACTTGTTGGTTCATTGTCATGTTATTTGCAATAGCAAAAGACATGAAACCAACCTAGGTGCTCATCAATGGTAGACTGGATGAAGACAATGTGGTACATATACACCATGGAATACTGTGCAGCCATAAAAAGAATGAAATCATGTCCTTTGCAGCAACATGGATAGAGCTGGAGGCCATAATCTTAAGCGAATTAACAAAAGAACAGAAAACCAAATACTGCATTTTCTCACTTATAGGTGAGAACCAACATTGAGCACACATGGACACAAACATGGGAACAATAGACACTGCAGTCTACAAGAGAAAAGATGGAGGGGTGTGTGTGTTGAAAACTATGGGGTACTATGCTCACTACCTGGGTGCAATATATGTATGTAACAAACTTGCACATATACCGTCCATATCTAAAATAAAGGTTGAAAATTTTTAAAATATTATGAAAAAGGCAAATTTATTCATACAACTATTTGATGAACATTATTGAGTGTCTGTAATATTCTAGGCCTTGGGGATATTGTAATTTTAAAAAGGCAAAAACCCTGCCCTCATGGAAGTTTAGTAAAGCAATAGACTATGAACAAGGTAAATTACTGACATATATAACATATTAGCTAGATAAAAATTCGAAAGAGATTTAAAAAAACAGGGAGAACAAATCAAGTGTCAGGGATTGAAATTTTAGGTTGGGAAGCTAAGGAAGGGTTCCTTGGGGTAGTGACTTTAGCATTAACATTGAAAAAAGTGAGCTTATCTCCTACAATCCAGGGATCATATTCCAAATACATGGTAAAAAATACGACCTGGGTAGGCACAGACCTATCTGATGAATCAAAATAGAGGCTGTTTTCACCTCATCCTCAATTCACCATCATCCTTTCTCTGACCTTCTCCCACCTCCTCTAAAGCTAGGTACCCTCATTTTGTCAGGTTTCTTTGGCCACAAGGAAAAGATTCCAATGAAGTTGTCATCACATAATTCACAGAATGAAACGGAAGCCACATCTACAGAGCAAGGCTCAGAAACAGACCAAGAACCAGAGCACTGAGGACCATTTGACTCTCTTGTCAAAGCCCTGCCTCTTGTAGAAATAAACTGAATCATTATTTCCCAGTTTGTATGGCATTCATCTTCATATCCACAGTCTACAGAGAGACAATCTGTCTGTGCACATGGCCCTTCCTTGGCTGTACTGGCACACAACAAGGAAGCACTAGGCAGGAGGAACAGCTTAAGCTTTTGTAGAGGCAGTACCTCTAGAAATAGAAACTCATCCAGAGGGTACACAACGCAGGCAGCTAATGTTCACTACAGTCCTGATTCCTCCCAGCTCTGCAGACTCCACATCAATATCTACTAGCATCTGGTTTAATTTCCTTAGACCAATTTTTTTTTCTATTAGTATGTTTTATAAACTTTTCTGTCCTAATGAACTGGCAAATATAATGAGTTTTACATCAAATACCTACTCTTACAATGAATTCCACTGACTGACTTAGGTTGGGAAACACATTTTTCTTTTCAGGATTTCTTTAGCTGTGTAGCTGGGCTGGAAGGCTGCGGTTGGCTGAAGGCCAACTCCTGTGATTGACGGAAAGGAAACAGTAGCCATTGAAAGAGGAGGAGCAAGAAAATTGGCACTAGTTGCCTACTTAAAGCTAAAAATTAGAAAAATAAATTAATAAGAACTTTCAAAATGTGTACATGATCTTTTTTATTGACTAGAAAACTTCATTTTTTGAAACTTTGTGCAGTTTGTTTTTCATAACAGTTTTCTGATCTCAGTGACCTCTTCTTTCTCTGCAGTCGACTTTGTGCAAAGCCTGATCCGGTTCCCACAGGAGCTTATGCAGCAGTGGCATTTGCAGTAGGTGGTGACGGTATTTCTAAAAATTTCTGTCTGTGCTGGAAAATAAGACATCGGCACTGACATTTTCAATTTGAGAACAATTGTGCCTCATTAATTCTGTATTATAAATGCCACTCCTGGATTTGGTTTTCTTTGATTTTTTTCTGATCCATTCATTTCAATAATACTCTTTTCTACAGAACTATCTCATCTTTATTTTTGGTTGTTTATGCTGGTATCTTTCCACAGACCCTTTTTTATGATTGTATATTATTTAACTTATCTGTAGAAAGTATGAGTTGTGGTATTATACATTGTCTCTGCTTCAGGGTCACGGGCATGTGTTTTAGGTTTAAAAATGCTAATTTTTAACGCATTTATTCATAGTATTAGAATATAAAGGTGGTAAATCTAGGCTGAAATATAACTATTCTTGGGAAATGTATACATATTTCAATTTACTGATGTTGCAATCAAATAAGTAGTCTTTTTATTCAAACAAATGATTAGATAGAAATATTAAAATACAAAATATATATTTATAAATTGATTAATTTTGCCTCCCTACCTGAACACTGAGTCTTTCTATTTGAAATTGATGCCCATAATCTCTGAGGGGGATGGCAGATGTTGGGAATTCTTAAAGTACCAATGTGTTGACTTTGGAGATTCTGGAGGAAATTTTCTGTCCCTAATCATTTTTGTCCTTATTCTCTCCAGTAGCTGAGACCTGTGAGATTCTGACTCTCATCCCTAGCAGCGTGGACCACAAAATCACTCTCTAGCGATTTGTTAGACGCCAAATATCTGAGCCTCACTCAGAATGTTGTGAATCATAATATCTGGGTCTTACTTTATACATTTAAAAAATCTCAGATGAATCTTATGTTCACTAAAGTGTTGAAACTATTTAAAAATAGTCGTCTTTCCCCATAACGATAGTATTCAAATGCCAAATTCAGGTATTTTCTCCCTGTCTCTGAAACCTATCATGAAAGTAATCTTAAAAACAGCCAACATATTGAGTAGTTGATTCAACATCAAGTCAATCTTGTTATTCCCTTCTTGTCCTTTGGTGTCTCCAGACAGTATCCATTATGCCTTATAACCTGCCTAGTAACCTTGTCTCTGGAAAGCTTGGACTCAACCATGCAATTCCTGAGACTGAATTCCTCCTTATGGCCTAGCTCCTAGATATCTTTCTGTTTTTAATTCTTCACCTACGCTCAGGTTAACTTTGTTGGAACAAGATACTTCAAGATTTGGCCAGAGTGCCATATATTATAGGAAGCACTCTTCAATCTCAGGCTGAGCAACTTGCTCCTTCTCTGAGCGCCCACCTATTCATTCCACCGAATCAACTTTGTTCACATTTGATTGCATTGCCAGTTGATTTTTAGAGTAGACTTTCTCACTGGACAATGAATGGCCCTAGTGCCAGGATCTGGTATGAGTTCTTGCTTTCTTGGAGCCTAGGGACTACTTGGCACCCAGTAAGCACATCGCAAAGACTTGTTACACTAAAAGGAATTGAGGCAACTGGTTTCTGTGCCAGAGTCTAGTTATGAAGCAAGATCTGATCTATTTTGCCATCTAATTCTAATCTGAGCTCTTTGATCATAACTTAACATATTGAAGAATAAAAGAGTCTCAGGAACATTTTGTTCTCTGACTAGATAATATTTACTTTAATATTTCAAAGAATTGAGAGCTCCCATTTTCTTTAGATGTAATGACAGTCCATGATATAAAATAAACTAATTATTGTTGAAGTCTAATTTTCAATTTGAGTGAAAGAAAATGAGACTAAAAAAATCTTTTTCAAGGCTCTGGCATAACAATAGTAATTATTTTCTTTTCACTGATTAAGTTAGAGAGCACTGACATTTTTGGTCTACAAATGAGCCTCAGGTGAGCACAACAGGTTTGAAAATAGTAATGTGATAATGGCTTTCAAAACAAACAGACATCTGAGTTTTCTTGAACTCTTATAAGTTCGCTATTCTGGAAATTCTGCATTTGGCTTGCCTAAAATGTGATATGTAAATCACAAAAGACAAGTTGAAGTTAATGGTGCATATTTTTCTTCTTTAAAACATATCTATGCTTACATGTGTCATCAAAATCAGGTATTGCAAGATAGTCCTATAACTAAACGTTAGCAATGAAAAGACTGTAATTGCAAAACCATGCTAATTACTTCTGTTTTTAAAACTACTGAATGATTTATTATCTTACTAAGCATATTTTAATAATTAGATCTTCTAAAAATTTAAATTTAAATGTCTAATTTAGGGCAGTCTATATAATTCTGGTTGGAGTAAAGCTAGTACAAAGTTTCAGAGAAAAATTTGGCAAAATGCATAAAAAGACAAGTATACACATTCTTATAAGTTCCTATCTATTGATGTATCCTAAAATGTGTTCCATGATGGGAAAAGTTTTTGATAAACACATTTATTGCTGATTTTTAATTATTGTTCCAACAAGAAAAAAAATGAAAAGTTCAACAGTTGAGTAAGATTACCACTCAGTGAAGGGTTTGTGGTTAGTATTAAATTTCTTTTAACATCTTTTCTATCTTTTTGAAAATAGTTATGATGCAACATTTATTTCTTTGGCAATCAAAAACACGTAAAACAGCTTTACTATTTTATTTGAAAATATAATGAATTAACAGTTTACTGGAAGCAGTTTTTAATGAGTGGTTCTACTAAGCACTAAAAATGTCCATAAATCACCATGTTAGGTGCTGTGTCTTGAGCTGTTGATTGATCTTTTAGAGTTAGCAGTTGTAGGGACAGCATAAACCAAATCAATAAAGGTTTACTGGACATTATACCTAATACCAAGCTCTAGGATGTATTCATAAGTCAGAAAAACCTACTCTTCCAAGAAATTACAACTCTTAGCTACCTCCAAGTTGCCTTTTCATTGCACAGTAAGTCACACACACATTTTAGTTATATATATTCAACAACTCGAAGAATGGTGGCTGTCAGTTTCATCCATACTTCTTATGAAAGGGTATGTGTGAGACATAATAGAGAAATATATCTAGTTATCACAACATTCTGTGAAAGGGAATAATTTTCTTTTTCTTGGCAATAACAAATGGGTCATGTTCTATCTATGTCTCTCTGTCTCCGTCTATGTTTATCTATCTATCAATCTACCTATCTACTCATAAGAATTCTTAAAAGGACTCTGATTGGGAACATGTGCAAGTCCTTAGAATCCAGAAACTATATTCAAACAGAATTTCACATGCAATCTGATATCCATTTTCTCACTCCCTTTAAAGATAGCATCTTGTAATGTATGGGTTAAGAACATTATTTGTTTTCACTGAACCTATTAATTTGTCCTCTCCTTAGTACACTTCAACTTGGGTGGTTCTTTCTCTACCCCTGGGGCACAGTTTCACTGCTACTTACGGGTCACTCTCGTTTATTCAAACATTATTCTCCAGAATGATGTGCCCCTGGAAAACTATCCAGTAAGGAGAAGGGCTGAGGTGGGACTCCTCTTTTCCTTGTACCAGGTTATGCAGAGAGGCATGTGTTTCTTTATTTCCCTACTAAAGAGGTAAGTTAGTTATAAAGGAGAATGCTAAAGTGTATTTAAGGTCAGGAATGTTCTCTAGTGTCCCCTTCCCACCCTCCAGTTTTGGATCTAGCATCCTTGGCTCTCCAATTCAAACTTTCCTCACTAAAATGCCATCTATTTCCAGTTCATCTGTGTCAATCTTTAGCACCTTTCTCCCAAAATTGGTTGCCATTGGGAAGTAGCTCTTGGCCCACACAAGTGATCAAAACTGCAGGCCCTGGAACTCAAATATTTCTTTATTTTATTTGGCTGAGTCTATTTTTTAAAAAAGAAGAAACCAACGTTTCACAGTAAGAGAAATTTTAGATAAAAATCCGAGTATCTTGACTCTTGTAGAAAACCCAGAAACTCGGACAATAATTCACCAGAGTGGAGTAGGAGCTGGGTCCTGTTGATAGAGAGGTTGCTTCACTCATTTGTTTGCCCGTTTCCTAGAAGCATCTGGGTTTGAGACCTTTGCCAGGACTCCTCCTCCTATCCATCTACATTAAAGTTACAACCATCCAGTTTGTACTGCTCCCTCTGCATTCAGACCTGGCGGTCACAGTGAATTTTAGTTTATGACACAAGTTAAAGAAAACATTGGAAGGAAAAGCAGGAAGAAAGGAAGGCCAATTTACCCCTAGTGAGTGAAACTACTAATACATACATAAACACACACACACACATACACACACACAACCTTCTAAGGGCTAAAATTAACATTCAAAAGCCTAAGTAACAAAAAATTTCAGCAAGCCCCATTTTCGTTTCTTTTGTTTTTCATTTTGTTGCCTTCTGAAATAATGAAGCTGCTATATTTCCGTTCCAGCCAAGCCTCCCTTAAGTTCTGTAGGTTTCCTCAGTCTCCCTCTCAACCTCAGGGCTGGAGCTACAAGAAGATAATCGTTCAGCTACTTCCATTCTTTCATAATACATGTAAAAATATTTTTAATACCACACAAAATAAAGAATATAAAGTAAGGATAAAAGAACAGATTCAGATATAAAATCCTATTTCTTCTCATTATGGAATTGGTAGAAAATGTTATATCTAAGTTTTCCTCTTGCTTTTTTAAGTGCCCCACCCTGCTCTTTCCTGAGGTTGATCTATGCTGGGATGTTACTAGGTTGGTGCAAAAGTAATTGCAGTTTTGCCATTATTTTTAATTTAATTTAATCAATTATGTTTAATGGCAAAACAGCAATTACTTTTGCACCAACCTAACAGCTTTTTATGCAAGGTCCTATTGCATAACGTGTGCTGTGGATGTGTTCTCAGGCTGTGTGTGCCATTGTTGACACTTCCCTTTCAGCATCAGGACTCTGCTATTGTTAAGGAGGTTTGTTTTCTCCAACAGCCTTGACAAAACGATGGCTTGCTGCATTCATTATTCATCTGGGAGAGCTCCAGTTCTGTGTCTTGCAAATCTGAGAGTTCAGCCGTGTGTGTCCAGCACTTGTTTTTCTCTCTGTGCCCTGCACTGATGGGAAAGCAGGCTCCGCAGTCTCTAATGAAGAAGGGCAATGTCCTGCTGGGTACAATGGAGAGAGAAAAATATCATAGGGACTGTAGCTCCATATAAGGCCTTCATTTAACCTCTTCATTAGCCACCTCATGCTCACTATCAAGTGTGTTACAAAAGGAATGGGTCTTCCTGACTATGCTTTTGGAGTCAATTTAAAAAAAACAACTGTTCCTTGCTAGTATAAGAATTACATTATCTTGATCTAAAATATTTCTTGAACCTATTCAAAGAAGACTATGCTTTTAACTGAACGTTTTGTCCTTCTGGTTCCCCTTACAAACCTGAGAGAGAATTTTCAGAAAAAAGTAGAAAATGGGAGGTTAGGAAATAGGGCTGTATTGATATGAAGGCCAGGTGGTCATAGGCAGGGACTTCAGAGGATCCAATGAATAAGAGACTCTGTAACAGTGTTAAATGCTTAATCTCCTGAAGACATTGAGGTCACAGGTACTAAAATCTATAGAAGTAGTGGTAGAGGGCAGCAAATAAGTTTCTTCATTGAAAAGGTGGCATGGAAGCTCACTGGGTTACAGAGGGTAAAAGGGATGCTGGTGCACGGGAGCCCGAGAAGCAAGTGTTACAGGCTGTTAGCACTGTAATGACCCAGAAGCTAACAGCCCACAAAGAAGCATGCAGAGATCTCAACGTCTTGGGTGCTAGCAAGAGAGTCAGACATAAACTCTGAAACTGTGTGGTAGCAGCAAAGACTGTAATCCTGTTAGGAAGAAATCTAGGCACCTATTGAACCTAGAGTGCAAAAACATGGCAGCCAGAAGACCTACATTTGGGAACACATAAAAGCCCTTTGGAAAAGCCATGGCATGGGCAGTTTTTTATCCAGGTAGTGCTTTCCACGAGTCTGGTAGCATGAGGACGGCATGGTGTGATACAGAAGACAGATGTGGTTTTGAGGCTTCCTTTTTGCTGTATTTTCAAACTGGTAGAGATTAGCAAGAATAGCCTACCGTAATAAATTAATAGCCATAATTTAACATCAATATAATGGAACATGTCCCCCTGTATTATGTTTTGTGGAAACAAAAGGTTTACATTGATATTAATCCCTTAATTTTATTAGTTTGGAGTCTCCCTCTAGCTATTTCAGAATTTAATTTCTTTTCTCAGAGTTTCCCTCAATTGTATCTAGGAAAACTTCTTATGTTTTCTTCTTAGAAGCCAAGGACAATAAGGAACTTTCTGGAAATAATTGACTAAAGCCACCATGCTAGTTCCTCCATGAGTAAGCTGTTCAGCCAGGTAGAATGACATTCTTATGATTCCACTGAGCAAAGTATTTCTCTAGAGATAGCTACCTAGATGTTTCAGGCTGGCACGGTTCTATGATAAACTATGGTTGGATGGAGGGAATGACCCACTGCTTGACTCTGACTTCAATATTCTCATCTAGACTCTAGAAAGCAGCAGTTCTAAGTCTGTGTGTTTCCATTTCCTTGTCCAACAAATCCTGTAGTTTTATCCGATATCTTTCTTCCTATATGCAATCAGAACAAGACTCTAGGGTTAAAAGAAAAACAAAACAAAAATAAATCAGTCTGTTCTGCCTTGCAATCACCTTTCTAGTGTACCTAAGCCTAAAACAAGAAGAATAACAATGTCATCATCAACAAACACCTGTACTCTCCCTGACAAAAACATATATTAATTAAAGAAGACTAAAACAAAACAAAATACAAAAGAAAAACAGAGACCTTCTCCATTATAGCATAGAAAAATCTTAGGGTGGAATAGGGTCTTCATTTTCTTAAATTCAAATAGCTTCTGCTTAGGCTCACTGAAGCTCACCTTGCTTACCTAAAGTAGCTCACTTTAACTCTGATTTCTCTCGTACTGTTTATACACTGAATGTATAAACTTAGTCTTCTTAGTCCGGTTTCCTTGATTTTGATTTCTTTTTTTCCTGCTTTTCTTATCTCACTGCAGCGTTCTCCTCTTATTCGAAGTTTCTCCTTTATCAATTTCTATGTATTATTTTCTGTAACATATGCACTTGAGAACAACTTTAATACTTGAAGTCTCCTGTGTGCCTGTAGATCAGGAAAAATTCTAGGTTATGAGTAATGGAAAAAATTCAAGATTTCTTACAGTGAAAAGGGAAAGGCTGGGAAAAACAGGCAAAATATGAAGAGTTCTAGAGTGTTTATTTTTCTCATAATAAAGTTCATGTTTATAAAAATGTCTGGATTAACTGGCACTGCTTTTGTGAACTTGATCTCCAACCAGCTTCTTATTGTTATAAAATATACTCAGGATTCAAAGTCTAGAGGGAAAGCCTGAGCTTGCCTAATCCTCGTTCAAATGCTTGCTACCTGACAGTGCCAGGGTGTGGAAACACTGGGACAGACTTGCCCCCCGCCCCCGTTTTTTTTTTTTTCTGTTGAGACGGAGTCTTGTTCTGTTGCCCAGGCTGGAGTACACTGGAGTACAGTGGCACAATCTTGGCTCACTGCAACCTCTGCCTCCCGGGTTCAAGCGATTCCCCTGCCTCAGCCTCCTGAGTAGCTGGGACTACAGGCACATGCCACCACGCACAGCTAATTTTTTGTATTTTTAATAGAGACAGGGCTTCACCGTGTTAGACAGGATAGCCTCAATCTCCTGATCGCGTGATCCACTGGCCTCGACTCTTCCCATTTGAAATGGTCACTAGGCCAGGCATAGTGGCTCATACTTGTAATTAGGGCTTTGGAAAGCAGGGGCTAGAAGATCGCTTGAGGTCAGGAGTTTGAGACCAGCTGGTTAGCATAGTGAGATCCCCATTTCTACAAAATTACTTTTTTTTTCTTTTTTTTTTTTTGAGATGAGTCTCCCTCTGTTGCCCATGCTGGAGTGCAGTGGTGCAGTCTTGGCTCACTGCAGCCTCTGCCTCCCAGGTTTAAGCGATTCTCCTGCCTCAGCCTCCCAAGTAGCTGGGACTATAGGTGCCCACCACCACGCTTGGCTAATTTTTGTATTTTTAGTAGATACGGGGTTTCATCATATTGGCCAGGCTGGTCTTGAACTTCTGACCTTGTGATCCACCTGTCTCAGCCTCCCAAAGTGCTGGGGACACAGGCGGGAGCCACCGTGCCCAGCCTATAAAATAACTATTTTATAAAAATTGCTGAGTAAGATGGCACATGTCTGTAGTCCCAGCTACTAGGAGGCCGAGGTGGGTGCATTGCTTGAGCCCAGGAGTTTGAGGCTGCAGTGAGCTATAATCACACCACCGTACTCCAGCCTGGGTGACAGAGCAAGACCTTGTCTCAAAAAAAAAAAAAAAAAGAAAGAAAGAAAGAAAATGACCATGGCTATTATTTCCAAAGTCTATACATAAAAAGGATTCCTTCAAGAGGAATATTGAGTAATAAGAAAGATTTGGTATTGAATGGCTAAAAACTGACAATTACTCACCAAAAATGTAATTTTAATTGTACTTTATTATGGAAAATATTATACTACTATCAAATATATTATTAAACATTTTAAACATTTGATTCGATGTTCTGTCTTTAGCATCCAACTAAATAAAGCTTGCATGATTATTATTAGACTAAGGGAAATTTTAGTATAAACACCTATACATCTTTAACATTTCTCTTTTTCATATAAACTTCATAATAACTATTTTCATAGTTATAATATTTTATCAAATAGATAAGATATAATTTGCTTATAATCTACCACCTCAGCCCAGGCTCACAGTATCAAACACAGGCTAATATTTATTTATTTTGTTGACATACATAATAATATAAAAACTTTTTATTTATATAGTCCTTTTCCTACTTTTAGATTATAAGATAATCTCCCACAGGAGAAATTACAGTGTTAAATGTCGTAAACATGTTAAACCTTGATCAGTATTGGTACATTACTTTCTAAATACATTCAACATTTCTAAGCTTGTTTTGAATAAGGCTGTGCAAAAATAAGGTAGATAAAATGGCTGAAACTTCAATTAAGGGAATAGATATACTATATATGGCCATAGAGAGAGAGAGAAGCTGCTTGCCTTAAGCTCTACAGAGGGCTCAACAAGCTTATACACACACACACACACACACACACACACACACTCCCATTACACTATAAAGAAAAATAATCTGCATCTGATATATGGTATAGTTGTATGATAATCTTGGCAGAAATCTGGACTTAATGCTCATAAGTAGTAACATGCTAGCACTTCATTACATATTATTGACTTTCACTCATATTTGCTGCAAAAAAATATTCCAAAACCATTTGCAACTGAATAAAGCATTCAGTTTGCATGTTGGGAAAACTATTAAAAGTCGCTGCATGAAATTAAGGAAACCTCTGAGTTTATGAGGCTGCTTATCACATTTAAAGTTGACAGTATGGTTCTTAGGAGGCAGCAGAATGATTATGGTAAAACACTGTAGGTAGTAAGAGAACTTAAATGCCAAAGATCATTTTACCCAGGAAAAGAGGTAGAGAGGGAGTAATGAAACTAAAGGCTAGACCTAAAACTTCAGGCTTTATTCTTTCAGAGCAATTTCCTTTTTTTAAATGTACAGAAAAAGAAGTACTTAAAATAATTAATAGAACATTCTGTAAGTAATTCAATTATGCTAAAATTACTTTGACTGTCTCTCTGCACTCTCACAGTATTTGGGTAGGTTCACATAGGATGAAGAAGAGAATTCTAAGTCAGAATGTTAAGAGTTAATGTTTCCTTTAAATACCAGAGCTTGCCTTTGTGATTTATGAAAATGGAACAAGACTATGGGATCTTTGAAAATAGAGTCAATATCATATTTATTCAATATTCTTTTTTTTTTGACCCAGCTCTATATTTATTTAAAAGACTGTTTCTCCACTGTTCTGCAGTACGGCATTCATCATGAAGTCAGCATTCATATGTGATCAATACGTTCTCTGTTCTTTTCAACTTCAGTCAATTTGCCCATCTTTGCATCACTATCACACTATCTTTACTTCGATAGCTCTACAGGTCTTAATATCTGGTTGAATAAATTCTCCATAGTTGTTTTTCTTTCTCAAAAATTTGTTTAACAGCTTTATTGAGCTATAATCCACATACCATACAATTCATCTATTTAAATTATACAATTGAATTTATATGATGTATAGTTATAGATATGTGCAACCATGACCACTCCTAGTTTTAGAACATTTTCATCACCACATGAAGAAATCTTGTACTTTTAAGTTATCAGCCCCTACATTCCCATCCTTTCTCCAGCCCTAAGCAACTCTAATCTACTTTCTGTCTCTATTCTGGACTTTCATATGAATGTAATTATATACTGGACTTTCATATTAATGTATATAATTAATATAATATGATTATAAAATGTGTGATCTTCCGTAATCGGCTCCTTTCACTTTGCCTGGTTTCAAGGTTCATCCATATTGTACCATGTATCAGTACTTCTTTCTTTTTTATGGAAAAATTACATTCCATTTTATCATAGTCTACATTTTGATTATCCATTTATTCATTGATGGACATTTGAGATGTTTCTACCTATTGGCTATTAATACTGAATAATACTGTTATAAACATATGTGTACGTGTTTTCATTTGTACATATAGGTTTCATTTCTCTTGGGTATGTACCAAGGACTAGAATTGCTGGGTCATATGGTAGCTCTATGTCTAATTGTTCACAGAACTGCCAGATGTTTTTCATCCGCATTTCCCAGCAACAATGTATAGGGACTCAATTTCTTTATATTGTCACAAACGCTTGTTATTATCTACTTTGATTCTAGCCATCCCAGTTCGTAAGAAGTATTATCTCATTGTGGTTTTTATTTGCATTTCTCTGATAACTAATGTTGTTAAGTATCTATTTATGTGCTTATTAACCAGTTGTGTATCTTCCTTGGAGAAATATCTATACAGATATTTTGCACTTTTTAAATTGTGTTTTTAATTATTGAGTTGTAGAGTTCTTTATATATTCTGGATATAAGTTTTCTATCATACATAATTTGCATATATTTTCTATTATTTGGATTGTCTTTTCACTTTCCTGGCAGTGCCTTTTGAAAAACAGAAGTTTTTAATTGTGATAAAGTCCAATTTTTCTATTTTTTCTTTTGTTGATTATGCTTTCGGTGTCATATCTAAGAAACTTTTGCCAAATGTAAGATCATAAACATTTACCCATGCGTCTTTTGTCTTTTTCATTCTTGCATACAAATATAATTTCTTACATAATTAAAATATGCTTAATGCATGCATATTAAAAATGTAATTACTAGAACATCAAAGAGGATGAATGTTAAAAGTATGTTAATTGCCACTGTAGAATATTCAGGTTGTTTTCTGTGTTTAACTACTGTTATACGAAAAAATATAAGGGTTCAGGTATATTGCTAGTATGCTTTGGTCTTCTTTACCAAACCTTCAATTAGATGAAAATAATTTGTATAACCCCCAAGCTAAAAGATTCAAAATAGTATTTTCAAAATGTGAAAGCTTAGTTTTGTTAACTTAATTTTCCTTAAAAGCATCACAATGAATTCACTGATTTTTCTAAAAAAAAAAACTCATTCCTTGGACTATGGTAACTTTTAAAATGTTTACTAAAACCAGTGTGTTTAATAAGAGCATGACTTACATAGTTTATTTAATCCCTATTAGTATATTATTCCTGGATTTCTCTTAAAAATAAAAGCAAAATTATTTAAGTTATAAACATGTTATAAATATGTGTACTTTTTTTTGTACATTGTCATTTTTATAATCTTATTTTCACGTTATATTAGGGTTTATTCATTTTAGGGTAAGAAGGCATAAAATATAAGAAAGCAAAAATTATAAAAAAGATGGGTGAATGAATGAATAGCTGATACCATGAAAGAGGGAATAATCCATAAATTATATAGATATATATATTCTTAAGTAAATAAAATTTCGAGAGTATTTTTTTCCTCTGTCCAATTTCATTTACATTTGGATAAATCTAACTGGAAAGCACAGTTTATGAATTTTACTGTACAGCAATGAGCAACTAGATTGCAAAAGATAACAAACTCAACATGTAGCCTATCCCATGTCAGAATCAGATTTAATGTTGAATGCTGCATTTTAAAAATGACAAATTCAAATAAATATTTACAAAGAAGGATTGACAGAATGTAAACATTCTAGAAAATATTTTATAGAGGAAGAGTTGAAGAAATAGGAGTGTTAATGTAACTAATAGATGACTTCAGGAAACATAATGGCTCTTTTACATTTTTGAAGAATAGCCCAATAGAAGATGGAGTTATATTCATAACTAGAGAGAATTTAGAGTTAATACATAAAAATTATAAAACGATGGTTTTGCCAACATAAAGATTTTTATAATATTTTCCAAAGTTGTAGAGTGACTCAGGTTGCAGAAACAAGACTCTGAACTCTTCTACGTAGATATTCTTACATAGTGTGTGATGCTTCTGACCAGGCGGCGTTGGTGTTTGTTCCACCCGTAGGCCCTAGGATTCCATAACACGTTGTTGTTAGATCCTCCGTTAAAATGTCTGGAGACACATAGAAATGAATTGTTTCAGTCACTATTTTTCTGAAAGTGAAACCACATTACTGAAATATATTATTTTTTGTCCTATATGAGGCACAATACCATGACCACCTGTTCGTAGAATGCATCTAACCCAGTCTTTGTTATTTACGGGGTTTGATGATACTTCTGATGCAATTGAAGAGGTGAAAAAAATGTTGTATATTTTCAGTGCCAATGAAGCTTAAAATAGTTGGAATTTTATGAAGTACTCAGTTTTCTGACAAGAACCCGCTGAAGAGTCTCTTTAATGCATCTTCATACTGATAGCTGGAGACTTTGAACACCAAGGCTATGTATGACTTCCCTTGAAGAGACAATTTTAGTGTGGTGGGTACACTCCAAATTGAACCTGTACTTTTGTAGAGGGAGTGCCAATTCTTCAACAATATTCTCTGTTACATGTAGCTTATAGATGATTATTTTTGCCTAATGTAAAATCAAATGAACACGTGCATAACTTTTTTCTTTTTTCTTTTATTTCTTCTGTTTCCTCACTCTTTCCTTCTTTCTCCTTTTGTTAGTTAGTAATTTTTTTATTACCCTGGTGAGATTAAACCTGGGGCAAAGAATTATTTTTACTTCAATAGTTGGGGTAAATAAATGCATATAGAAAAATAGACACATGTATTTTTGATACAGATGTCTAAAACTGTCAAGGATATAGACTGAAAAGGAGAAAAAAGACCCAAAACTCAAATTTGTGGCCAACTCACACTTGAGAAGACCGAATCTGATTTGTTCCTGAAAAAGAACTACTTAAGAGATTGTTGAGATTTTATACTTCCAGGACAAGTATCTAGGTTTTTTTACTTGCAAGGCAGTGGAAACAATATGTGAAAATATATATGAAAAATTAAAATTATGTATCTAATAATGAAGCTGGATAGTACTAAAGTTATAATGTGTGCTTTCGAGTTAAACTACTGTACTTGATACCATGTTCCAACATTCTTTTATTTTTGTAGATCAGCCACTTAAGTTCTCTGTGCCTCAGTTTTCTTATCTGTAAACGGTAAGTAATAGTAGTACTTGTTACATTGGATATTATGGGGACCAAACAAAATAATAGATTTATCTAAAACTAATAGCTTATAAAACTCTTAGAAACATGTATGACACATAAAAATTGCTCACCACGTGTTAGTTATTATTTTCTACTATTTTAATGCAAAGAGTTACAAATATATATTATTTGCTTGTTCACTCTGAAAACTAAGGATAAAGTTAAATACATTAATCACTCATCAGACTTATTTATGCTCAGGTCGCTGGAACACTAAGTTAGTTCTCAGTCTTCTGAATATAGATGCGTCAGAAGAGACTCTGCAGTAGTTTGCTAGGGCTACCATAACAAAGCAACAAAGACTCAGTGGCTCAAACAACAAAAATTTGTCCAAAATCAAGGTATCAGCAAGTTTGGGTTCTTCTAAGGGCTTTGTCCTTGGCTTGAAGATGACTACCTTCTCCCTGTGTCTTCACATACCTTCCCTCTATACGTGTTTGTGTCTTGATCTCCCCTTCTTAAAGGACACTCATCATATTGGATTAAAATTCACCTGTACAACCTCTTTTTAACCTACCTACCTCTTTAAACATCCTGTCCCCAAATGCAGCCACATTATGAGGTTCTGAAGGTTAGGACTTCAACATATGAATGTGGGGGTTAACAGGGAACAATTCAGCCCATAGCAGTCTCCATGGGTGATGAGATGCTAGAGTTGAGTGCGTTAGGATTGGAACAGAATTAACCAAAACAGTACATTCAAGGTGTGGCCCAGGGAGCCCCATGAGAATGTCAGTTTGATTAATGGTAGGAAGGCAGCCTCTAAGGCAGAGCTCAGAGGAGCTGTGGGGGCAAGCTTAGCAAATTATGTACAGCTGTAATTTGTAGGGGTCTTGAGAAGCCTCACCAAGAATAAACATCTAGATTGGCCATGGGCATTAACCCATTCTGCAGGCATTAATGAAGGATATGGGGATGCCAAGGCCTGAAATAAGTTTTAAAGTGTAGAAAATTTCTGAATTTTTTAAGGCAATATACTTCAAAATAAGTGGTGAAATTCACAAACTTTGTTAAAGCTAAAATGGAATACAGAGCCTAGCTTAATAATTTGCATCATCACAAAGGGATTTGGATAAAAGCTTGATGAGTTAAACTTAACACTTTGAAGATATTGCAGGTTTAGTTCTATTCTAGACCACTGCAATAAACCAAATATCACAATAAAACAAATCATTTGAACTTTTTGTTTTTCTCATGCTTATGAAAGATATGTTTATACTATACTGAAGTCTAATAAGTATGTAATAGCATTATGTCTAAAAACAGTGTAGATTTCTTAATTAAAAGTAATTTGTTACTAAAAAAAATCTAAGAATAGTCACAGCCTTTAGTGAATCATAACCATTTTTCTGGTGCAGGGTCTTGCTTTGATGTTGATGACTGATGACTACTCAGGGTGGTGTTTGCTGAAGGTTGGGTTGGCTGTGGCAATTTTAAATAAAACACAACAATAAGATTTGTAGCAGTGACTGAATCTTCCTTTCATGAAAGATTTCTCTGTAGCATGTGATGCTGTTTGATAGAATGTTGCCAACAGTAGAACTTCTTTTAAAATGAGAGTCAATCCTCTCAAGCTCTGTCACTGTCTCATCAACTAAGTTGATGGAATATTCTCAATCCTTTGTTGTCATTTCAGCAATATTCACAGCATCTTTGCTAGAAGTAGATTGCATTTCCAGAAATCACTTTCTTTGCTCATCCATAAGAAACAACTCCTCATCTGTTAAAGTTTTATAAAGAGATTACAGCAATTCAGTCACGTTTTCAGGCTTCACTTCCAATTCTAGTTCTTTAATGCTTTTCACCACATCTGCAGTTACTTCCTCTACTGAAGTCATGAACTCTTCCAAGTCATCCCATGAGGGTTGGAATCAATCCCTTTCAAAATCCTGTTATTGCTGATATTTTGACCTCCTCCATGAATCATGAATTTTTTTTTTTTTTTTTTTTTTTTTTTTTGAGACGGAGTCTCGCTCTGTCGCCCAGGCTGGAGTGCAGTGGCGCGATCTCGGCTCACTGCAAGCTCCGCCTCCCGGGTTCACGCCATTCTCCTGCCTCAGCCTCCCGAGTAGCTGGGACTACAGGCGCCCGCTACCACGCCCGGCTAATTTTTTGTATTTTTAGTAGAGACGGGGTTTCACCGTGTTAGCCAGGATGGTCTCGATCTCCTGACCTCGTGATCCGCCCGCCTCGGCCTCCCTAAGTGCTGGGATTACAGGCGTGAGCCACCGCGCCCGGCCGAATCATGAATATTTTTAATGACATTTAGAATGATGAATTCTTTTCAGAAGGTTTTCAATTTACTTTGCTGAGATCCATCAGAGAAATTGCTATAGTAGCTATGGCCTTACAAAATGTATTTCTTATGTAATAAGACTTGAAAGTTGAAATTACTTCTTAATCCATGGGCTGAAGAATCGATGTTCTGTTAGCAGGCATAAAAATTAACATTAATCTCCTTGTACGTCTCCATCAGACCTCTGGGGTGACCAAGTACATCATCAGTGATCAGTGACATTTTGAAAGGAATCTTTGTGAGCAGTAGGTCTCAACATGCACTTAAAACATTCAGCAAGCCATGCTATAAACGGATGCACTGCCATCTAGGCTTCGTTGTTCCATTTATAGAGCACAGGCAGAACAGATTTAGCATAATTCTTAAGAGTCTTTGGATTTTTGGACTGGTAGAAGAGCATTGGCTTAAAGTCATTGTATGCATTAGCCCCAAACAAGAGAGTCAGCCTGTCCTTTGAAGTATTGAAGCCAAGAACTGACGTATCTCTAGCAATGTCTTGGATGGCATTTTATTCCAATAGCAGCCCTTTTTGTCTACATTGAAACCTATTGTTTAGTGTAGTCCTCCTTCATCAATTACCCTAGGTAGTTCTAGATAACTTGCTGCAGCTTCTACGTCAGCACTTGCTGCTTCATCTCGCATTTCTATGTTATGGAGATGGTTTCTTTCCTTAAACCTCATTAACCAAACTTGCTAGCTTCCAACTTTTTTTCTGCAGCTTCCTCAAGTTTTTCAGCATTTGTAGAATTTATAAAAGAGTTAGTATTTTGCTCTAGATTAGCCTTGGCTTAGGAGAAAGCCATGGCTTGTTTAATCTTCTATCCAGATCATTAAAAATTTCTACACATCAGCAGTAAGACGGTTTCCCTTTATTATCATTTGTGTGTTCACTGGAGGATTTAAATTTTCTTCAAAAACTTTTCTTTTGCATTTACAATTTGGCTAACTGGTACAAGAGGCCTACCTTTTGGTCTGTCTTGGCTTTTGATATCCTCACTAAACTTAATTATTTCTAACTTTTGATTTAAAATGAGACGTGCAACTCTTCCTTTTACTTGAATATGTAGAGGCCATTGAAGGGTTATTATTGACCTATTTTTAATATTATTGTGTCTCTGGGGATAAGGAAGCCCCAGGAGAGGAATAAAGGAGGAAATGGCTGGTCAGTGGAGCTGTCAGAACACAACATTCATCAATTGAGGCTGTCATCTTATATGGGCATGGTTTGTGGTGCCGCAAAACAATTGCAATGTCAATATCAATGATCACTGATTACAGCTCACCATACAGATATAATAATAATGAAAAAGTCTGAAATACTGTGAGAATTACCTGAATGTGACACAGAGACACAACTTGAGCACATGCTGTTGGAAAACTGGCACCTGTCGACTTGCTCATCACAGGGTTGCCACAAACTTTCAATTTTTAAAAAATGCAATTTTGTGAAGCACGTTGAAGTGAAGTGCCATGAAGCAATGTGTGCCTGTATTTGGTGTTTTAATCAGAATCTCTAATGTTTTTCTTAAAATTCAGATGGTTTGGGAAATGCATCCTGAGGACACAAACATACAGCAAACCGAAGCATCTATTGTACCCCCCAGCTATGCATCTCTCATAGTGCCTTACAAGAGGGAAACATAATTTGAGAAAATAGAGTCTATTAAACCCCTCAGATATTTCACAGTGTACATTTTTGTGTTGCTACAACTTTGTGCATTCCTCTTTCTGTTCCATAAAAAAAGGAACTGCTAGAAACTCGGCTCTTTTCCAAATTGCTATGGGTCCCATTTGCCTTTGTTTTATGTGGAGCTACTCTGCAATATAAACACTATTTTTGTTCTGAAATAGAATTATTATGTTTTAGGTCACATTGGAAAACTTGTGCATGTCTGGGATAAGCACTGCCTTCTGATTTTCCCAAGAAGGGATCTTTATCTTAAATAAATGGCCTGGCTCTTTCTTAAGCCATTTTAATTTGAAAAGTACCAAAGGAATAGCAAATTTCAAAGTCTTTATACTGCTGCACCTGTGTGTGTGTATATATGTGCTTCTTATCAAGATAATTCTGTTGCTTTGAGCTCTCTGACACTGGGAAGAAAACATCTCACTTCATATATTTCTGGCCAGGTTTCTATGATTAATTTTATGCTACAAGAGAAAATTCCAAAGACCTGTAGTGTCAAAGATCACGTTGAACAGCCTAGCTTTTGATGTTCTTTCTCTTTTTAAGAAATCACATACATGTCTCCGCATAGTCTACTCAGTTCCAGAATTATGAATGATGATCAGCTCTTGTGACACTATCTTAATAAATTCTTCGATTTCATACTACTTTTTTCAACAAGTGTTTATTAGATAACTATGTTATTTTCTGAAATATCCTAGGTAGTGACAGAAGTATGTGAAATAATCAATCTTTAAATTCCTTACATTTTAAAAAGGTAACAAGATATGCTAAATTGTAAAAACAAGTAGTGTAATCATAGGAAATGTATATAAAGACTAAACATAATATACATTTAAATATCCAGATCAATGGACAAATAATGAGAAATTTTAGTTTCACTGAAGTTTTCCAAATACACTCCAAAGAAGATGTAGGATTTGAGACAGGTGAAGAATTCTGAAAGAGGAAAAATAAGATCAATGGCTTAGCAACAAGGGTGCTTGTGACTCATATGTCTTGTGGAGACCAGCTAGTCTGAAGTGAGGCCAAAAGTTGAGAGTTGTGAAGAGTCTAGACTAGCAAAATGGAACTAAACTGCCCCATGGAGCTTGGCACATCATATAAGGGATAGAGGCGCAGACTTGGTCCAATAGGTAATGAAGGTGTTGATAAAGGAAATGGCGTGGTAAAAACCTACTTTGTGAAATGTAAATTTGCTGACTGTGCAAGACGACATGACTTTGGGGACACTATAGTTAAGAAATCTTGTCACTTTCCATATGTGAGTTCATTAGAGCTGGGGCTAGGGTGAAAGCAGAGAAAATGAGAAGAAAATGTCAAACAGGGGAGACATTAATGCAATGAATTCGGTGGTAACTTACATAATAAAAAAGAAAGACACTAAAGTCCATTGTAGCATTCCATATTTGGTGCCTGGCATCTGATGTTTCCAGTAACAGAACTGGAGAAACTAGGGAAAGTATTACTAAGTGGGAAAGACAAGGAAGTCAGTGCCTGGACTAATAAGATAAACTTGGGGGTCCTCTGAGGGATAAATATCATAAAGGTGATAGTAATTATCAATCAGAACGAAGTTAGGATGGTGATATTGATTTGGAAAAGGGGGCATTAAAATGGCAATTGTAAAGTCTAAGTAAGTAGGCTCACCAAGAAAAACACAGCAGAGAGAGAAAAGTAGAGGACAATTGATAAATGGTTTAGTCATGTTCACCATTAGGAGATGGAGGCTTCCCTCCATCCATGTGATGAGGATGTCACATCAAAGAGGGGGGAATAGTTGGAGAGGTAGGGAGTTTTCCTAAGTAATGTCGTGGAAGTCAAAGGAGGAGGGAGTGTTTGTTTGAAAATATTGGCTTTTTAAATATAAAGCAGAACAAGAAAGAAAGGAAGGAAGGAAGGAACGAAGGGGAAGACAATTCCTTTAAGTGAGAAAAGAGAGTTACAACTCGACTTTTAGTAGAGCTATTTAGTATAATAGCAGGAACAAAATCATAATTGCAGGGTGGAAGGGAAGAAAGGCAAGGTGAAGTAATGTAGGTAGAAGATAAAGCCAACATCATTGAAAGTGCCTATATAAAAGATGTGACAATAATTAGGAGCCAGAGGATAGTGGAGGCTTTCCCATTGCACCTCCCCAAAAGAAGAGATTTCTTTACATATGTGAAAGTAAAGTATTTAAGTGGAAGGATCTTTGAGAAGTTAGAAGGATTTAAAGCACACATGAAGTGGTAAGATGTGTCTCTTCTCCTTCACCAGGTTAACCTCTCTATCTGGATCTTTGTTAATGCATCTTTTTAAATCTCTCCCAAAACCTCATGTCATTAATTCTTTTTTTGAGGTTTTCATTCTCAGGCAGCTGTCTACACTGGCTTCTTGCCAGTGTCTGCAAACACACTCTGGTCTCCCCATCCACAAGATATTTTATCTTACTTGTGCTATACCTCTCAGCTACAAGCTCTCTCTTTTTCCCTCTTATAGAGTTTTCTTCCCTTACTTTTACTAGAGCTTCCTTTGTATTCATAGTTCTGCACGCTCCACAGACACTGCTCTTGTCAAGATTATTAATGCGCCTTCATTACCAAATCAACCTGCTGATGTCTTTTTCCTTCTTAAAACACTGTTTCTTTTTGGCTTTATGACACCACACTCCTGGCTTTCTTTTATCTCTCAGTATTCTTTGCTAATTGCCTCACTGCCCTCTCTTCCTCTCACTTGTTCTGCAATCCACCACGCTGCTCTCGTGGCTCCAGCTGTCATTCTTGTGCACTTGAGTCCCAATTCTGGATAAGGGCCTACGTCTCTCCTGATTTGCAGACTGGATACTAGATCCAATACAACCCTCTAACTCAATGTTTCTATGGCTGAAGTCATATAGGATAGATATTCCCAAACCTGCTTTCCTCCTGGTGTTCTGTATCTCAATAATAGCCCACTCTCCGCTCAGTTAGCCAAGCCAGAAATTTTGCTGTTATCCTTGCTCTCTCCTTCTTCCTCTTCTCTCACATCCCATCTGCGAGTAAGTCTTCTTGGTTTTATTTCCTAAATATCTACTTAATCCATCTATGTCATTTCACCTTGACTGCCACCATACTTATTCAGGGCACTATAATTTTGGCCTAAATTGTTGTAGAAAATCCCACAACTGATGTATTTGCTACTGGTTTTTGTCCTTTTCCACCTGTTTCCTTAACATCTCTTCTCCAGTTCCTAAAGCAGCCCTAAAATATGAGCCAAGTCTTGTTATTTCCCTGGATGGAACACTTCCGCAGCTCTCCACTGGGCTCTTTATAACATACAAATCCCTTAACATGCCTATGTATTAGCTTTTTAAAAGTATTAAATACTAAAAATACTAAATATCTGTGTGCCAGACATTATCTCACATAACCACTGAGTTCCTCCAATGAATGTTTCTGTTTTGCTTTTTTAGATGGATTCTCACTCTGTCCATAGGCTGGAGTGCAGTGATGCAATGTCAGCTCACTGCAACCTCCACCTCCCAGGTTAAAGCTATTCTCCTGCCTCAACCTCCCGAGTAGCTGGGACTACAGGCCATGCCAGCTATTTTTTTGTATTTTTAGTAGAGACAGGGTTTCACCATGTTAGCCAGGATGGTCTTGATCTCTTGACCTTGTGATCCGCCTGCCTCGGCCTCCCAAAATGCTGGGATTATAGGCATGAGCATTGCGCCTGGCCCCATCCAATAATATTTTAAATCAAATCTGAGTTACTGCAGTGCCTCTTTGTAGTCTCTGCTTTCCACGTCCTTCCTAGTAAATCCATGCGGACTTCTCCGGGAAAATCTCTTATTCCACCTCATGTCTGTGCTTCAGTCAGATTAAGTCTTTTCTACATGCTCTCTCTTGTGAACATGCTCTTTTTTATGCCTACACCTCATTTCCATCCCACCTCACTGCCTTTTCTTAGCTAATTCTTACTAAAATTTTAGATCATAACTTGCATGTCACTTACTTCTGGAAGCTGGCACTAATATGCTACCAATTCCAGCTTGGACATCAATGCTATGCACTTCCCCACCATTCGATATTTGCCACTCAAGGCATTTATGATATTTTATTATAATCACCTGTCTACCCCAATAGAAGCTAAGCTTTCTGAGATCATTACTTGTTTTGTCCACCTTTGTATCTGTCAAGGCAGTGGCCTGCAGAGAGTAAGTGCCTGGTGATTATCCTTTGAATGAGTGAAGGAATGAATGGTTTTGATGTAGGTTTATGTCTCTATAAGGAAGATAAATGAAGAAATTCAGGTTTAAATGCTCTTATGAGGTAAGAGCATCTGTTCAGAATATGAGTTTGGCCACAGGAAAATGTAAACAAATAGAAAGAAACATGGAGTTCTGGAGTAGCCTTAATGATCATCAAGAAGAAATAGAATTGTTGAGGTATGTAAGGGAGCCAGAGTAAAATTGGATGGCAAAGACCGAACAATGATTTCTGCACCTTTCTCCAGAGGGAACTGTGCCACAGAGAAAGAGCTCAGACCTCAGAAGTTGGTTGATAGAAGCCCAAGGCTGAGAATCAATTCAGTGCTTAGAGTGGCATGCACTAGTATGTGTGTGTGTGCCTCTGTTTGTGTTGGAGATGGTGGTATCTGTGAGGTGGTGTACAGCATAGAAATGATAGTGTTGTGAAGCCAACATATATATATAACCAAACCTAAAATTTGAATGAAAAGAGATCCACTCTGCTGGAATAAATTAGATGATATGTGTGAATGGGAGATTTAGAATGGCTACAGGTTCCACTTCACTTCACTAGTGAAAGGAAGGTATTGAGAGAAGAGAAGCAGAGCATCAAAGAATTTATCAAATTTAGTGTTTACTAATTTATCTCATTGCCTGTAATGACAGAAAACTACTTTTCACAAATATAGGTGTTTCTATCCAAGTCAGAACTGGTCAATAAGAAATAGTTGATTCTTCACTGGCAAAATTGTGATCAAGAGGATGATTGGAGTTTCTTAAAAAAAAATGTGAAGTCCCTTTCCATATTTCTTTTCTTGATTTCAATCAGTGTAGAACACAAACACACTGGAAGACTCGTTTTTCCAGGGCAACTAATTTATACATTTAATGCACTCATTTTGGGATGAATCAATCAACTCTCCAAGTATTTATTGATCCCCTATTTTTGGCACAAGATGATGCTAAGTACTGAGAGTAAACAAGAAAAATATAAAGCATGATCTCTACCCTCTCAATCTGCAGTGTGCTCCTATGTCAGTTAGTCTGCCCTGATTTCATTGTCGTTTCACTTTTGTATACTAGGAACAGTATTGTGATGGTGTTAGTCGTAACGGTATTAGTGACAAAGACTTTTACCGATAATTTCTTGCTATTTAGCTGGTCTTCCATAATTCTTTTTAGAGTCATCCATAACTACTGGCTCCTTTATGTAATCAACTGTCTTTTCATTTTTTAAAATAAAATGCTAATTTGATAGCATGTTGTAGGTGATAGTAAGCTTCTTGTGAATTATAACATCAATATTCCCTATGCTATTCCGTAAAATGTGCTGTTTCTTACTTAAAGAAAGACCTGAATTATAGTGTTCTCTGAATTTGCATTGTGATGTATTATAGCTTTGGTTTTATTAATATTCCAAGTAATAAAACCTCTTTAGTCTAATTAACCTTTTGTTCCTTCTGAAAGTTCTACAATTACATTATCATTATTCATCATTAATTTGTACAATTATTCATTAAATCATTTATTTATCTTCCTTCTTAAATATAGCCATTATGTTTATGAGTTAGAAATATTTTCCTCCAAGTCTTACTTGGATTTTCCTATTTATATGTAGCTAAACTTTATTGAATGAATTTTAATGACTTTTTCTGGAATTTCATAATTTAAACATGAAAGCTACAGAGCCATGATGCTACCTTTCACTTATGAGCTGAGATTTTGTCTAAATTTAGACTGAGAAGTGCAACTTCTATAACCACTATTGATGTTTATGTGGAAATATTTTATTTAAGCCATGAATCAATGTCACAAACCAAAGAAGGTAAATGACAGATACATTTGTTGCAAGACACCATCAGTGAATCTCATAGCCAGTGATGTGGTTAATTCATGAAAGAATGAAAATAAGACAAAGTAAGAACACCTATTATTTCTGCATTGATAACATCTTGCACTTTTATTCTAACAGATAATGCTCTGCCCATCTTTTCTCATAGTCAAAATATTGTCTGTAGGAATGCCTCCCTCTGGATTAAAGCAGTAGGCGCTTCTAGAAATCTTTTGAAACACTGGAGTGACTGGTCTAAAAAGCCAAGGCTATACTGCCTGAAAGCTATTTACAAGTGGGATAGTTACCCATTTGTGCAGAAATGGTTATATGAACCTTTATTAGGGTTAGCGGACTCTGAAAAACCTTCTGGGTTTAAGTTTCTATTATTTGTCTAATATTTTCTTTGACATTTCGAAGAATTCTAACAATAAAAATTCTTAGATTCAAGCCTTATGTCTTCCCTTTCCATGGACATTCTGCTTTGATGGCTAAGTAAAAGAGACAAATCCCTATGGCTGTTGATGAGCAGTGCAGTAGAAAAATGATTTCTAATCCCACTCAAAATTTTGCAAAATGCAAACTGATAAACATATGATCACTTCAGGAGCATTCAAAATGGCCACAATCACAGGCACATTCTCTGCAGGACCTGCCTACTTTTACAATCTGAAGCTGTGCAGTCATATACTTGGAAGCATTCCCACCAGCCCCTTTTGAGGCAGGGAACTTAGGCTGAATATTTAATACGAGTATCCATAGAGCTATAGTGAAGAATGTGGACATGAAGATAAATAATGGGAACTCTTATAAAATCTGGGCTATACATATATTTTTATATTGTGCAGTAGTACATAGTAGTACATACGTACTTACATCTGCTATGCTTTGTTACTTTTCCTCACTTTACTCTTTTCCCCTTGTGCATAGTACTGAGAGAGTTAATATTCAGTATGCACAGCTACATAATTATAAATGCTAAGCAAAGTTTCCAGATTTATATGCTCTGCGAACAGAGCAGCATAACAAATTAAAGATTATAAATCAATTTAGCTATCCCAAGTTGGAAACTTTTAAAAATGTGTTTATTTTTTAATCATTTTTTTCTCTCCAAACATTTGAATACTTTGCCTTTGATATATGTTTTGTTGTGGTGGTTGTTTCCCCAGGAAATATATGGAGGTATTCACAGGAAGTCAACATTTATTTGGGATCCAATTGTTTTAGTATTATTTTTTTCCTTAGGGCACTGCCTGGAAATTCAGTATAAATGTTTTTTAATGCACAAACATTGCTTATCAACCTGTCGATCAAGGAATCTTTGAATAGAAGAATAATGCTAATTTAATTATCATTTGCACATATTAAAATTTTGTGCAATTTTACCTTCCTGTAACACAAAGGACAGAAATTAAGAACCTGAACCCATGTCTAAAATATGAAACTTGAAATCTTAATGTAATTATCTATGATGCAAACTCATAGAAGAATTTCTAATTGTCAAAAGATGTAGAAATCTATTTTTAAAAATAGATTCCTGCTAATTGACACAGTACTTAGAAGAAAAATATATATATGTTCAAAAATATGTATTGCTAATACATATTCTAATTGCCATAGTCCTTAGTAGAAAAAATATATATTGAAATATAATTTTTAAAGTGTCAGGAATAGCCTTTTAAACACATTTTGGCAAGTTTATGTAAACCTCTTAAGTTAGATCACTTTAAATACTTCTCATTTTCAGAAATAAATTCTGAACCCTAACCACATAGATAAACTTTCTAATTAGAGTTTGTGGTTTGTGGATATGGAGCAAACCATTTCATGTGTCAAAATAGCCGATTTTAGTCTCACACAATAAAGACAGATAATTTGTCCTATATTTAGGTAACAGAATTTTGCCATGGATATTAAACTCTTTTTATGTTTTTTTATTTTTAATTTTTGTGGGTACATAGTAGGTGTATATATTTATGGGGTACATGAGATGTTTTGATACAGACACGCAATGTGAAATAAGCACATCATGGAGAATGGGGTATCCATACCCTCAAGCATTTATCCTTTCAGTTACAAACAATTCAATTACACTCTAAGTTATTTTAAAATGTACAATTAATATTAACTATAGTCATCTTGTTGTGCTATCAAATGAAAGGACTTATTCATTTCTCCTATTTTTTTTTGTACCCATTTACCATCCCTACCTCCCCTCCAGCCTCCCACTACCCTTCTCAGCCTCTGGTAACCATTCTTCTACACTCTATGTCCAATATTAAACTCTTTTAAAGTTCAATTTTTCAAATTATTAGCTCTCAAAAAATCAGTTTGTTGGGAAACAGATTTAAAATTCAGGTGTGGACTGGAATATTATAGAATAAAATACAGACTACATTGCAAGGAGTAATATTAGTAAGTGTGTTTTTTGAAACTTTTAGTTGGACTGTGTATGTACGTAGGTTCTATTTGCAATATAATATATATAGGTATAATATATACATATAAGTATACATATTTAACTGTGAATAAAAGTGATTGACTGCAATTATTCTAAAGTTCTGTCTTTTTAGTATCAATAGCCAACTATAATAGTTGCATACTATTATTAGTTGTACTAATTTAAGTGAACCATTATTTACTGAATAATAACTGTGCACCAAGTAATGTGTGATGCCCACATTTTTATCTATTACTAGTCCGTATAATTCTGTGAGATGATGGTTAAAATTTTCCTTGTTAAAAATTAAGAAAATAAAACAGGCCAGACTTGGTGGCTTACGCTTCTAATCCCAGGACTTTGGGAGGCTGAGGCGGGCAGATCAGAAGATCAGGAGTTCGAGACCAGCCTGGCCAACACAGTGAAACTCCATCTCTATTAAAATTACTAAAATTAGCTGGGCATGGTTGGGGGACGCCTGTAATCCCAGCTACTCAGGAAGCTGAGGCAGGAGAATCGCTTGAATCCAGGAAGCAAAGGTTGCAGTGAGTCAAGATGGTGCCACTGCACTCCAGCCTGGGTGACAGAGCTGGACTCCATCTCAAAAAAAAAAAAGAAAAAGAAAGAAAAAGAAAAGAAAACATAAAACACAACTGATTAGAACTTGGAAGGTTGCAACAAACACACTGACATAAGATTTTTTTATACTTGAATTTTTCAGGTCTTTAAAAGATATTATTTCAAATAACTGACTTCTGTGATTGAGTTCTGGAAATTTTGAGTTAAACCTAGTGTTTTTTATGCAGTAATTATTTGGAAATTTAATATGCTAATCGGTATGTTGAATCATCAAATAAAAAGAGATGAATACACTATGAATTTCTGAAACTTATTTCACCTTAGAACCATTTAAAAATATTATGTCTTCAGACTATGTTTATCGGAACACACCCTGAGAAATGCTTAATTTAATCATGTCAATACATGTAACTCAAAAGAGACAAGGCCTTATAAAGCAAATGTGTATAATGTAATAATATTTGATAGTGTTTCCTTGAAATCAGACTAAACTCTAATTTTTCTATTAGCAAGACTTTAAAAATAAAAGTTTTTAATATTTTCAAGCTCAAGATTCAATTTAAATGATATACTCTGGCCCATTTTCCTAGGGAACACACTTCAGTAAATTTAGAAATAGTAAATGCATAATGTTTACTTTCCCTTCACAAAAATTGCAATGTAAATTTATCATTACCATTCATGTTTTTAAAATAGTTTGCAGTGGACAATTATCAGACATTGCCAGCAACCTATGTTTCTTCAGATCACTTCATGTTGAAGTTACTCCTTCAGTACACAAGTACATAAACCATTACTATTTATTTTGTTCCATCTCCTTTCACAGATTTTAGGAATAGGAAAGAATTTCAAATCTGTTTAAGCTGATGTATGGATTTCCTAAGTGAGCTGAACACAGTGGTCCTTTTGCCTACCACTTTACTTCAAACATTATAGCCTCTTTTCCTCCCACTGATGGTTTAAAATACACAAGAAATCGTGAGAAAAATTAAAAATTAAAAAAAAAACGAAAGGAAAAACAAAGAAAACCAAATAAAATACACTAGAAAGCACCATCACAAGAGGTTCTGCTTTAATGGTTTGCAGTGTAGCCTTTAAAACTATTTTTTTTTTTAAGAAATGTCCTGTGTGTGCCATAAATGGAGGACCACAGAAGGGTTTCTAATTTCTGCCGTGGACTAGCGAGGATTGACTCACTGACCAGGCTACTGAGATTCATATTCTTTGCTCCTATCAGCTTTTCTAAGTCTTGTGCGTTGGGCCCTTTCTTATCTGCTCAAGGTTCCAATGCATTTCCCACCAAGCTTCCATGTGAGCCAGCTTTATCTTCGGTCTCATTTTTGTGTAGAGTTACCAAAGCTGTCTATATCTGCAGACATATTTAGTCGGGTGGCCTTCTGTTTTCCAGTGTTCCTTCCTAATAAATCTCTCTGCCTAAAGAACTGGCATGACTACAGGGGGACATAAGGAGATGAGGGTCTCTCATTGTGAACTACCTGTTCTTGTTCCCATGGTAGGAAAACGCTTTTCTTCTGTCAGAGATCAAGAGGCTTCACTATCCCTTTCTTGAAGTGATTTCACCCCTTTACGGCCCACCGTCCTGGGAGGGCCTGGGAGACCAGAATGGCTCACCCGTTAGAACTTCCTGGACATGCCTTAATTTGCACAGAGATTAGTATGCAGCACTGAAATACTAGAAAAATAGTGTCTGTTATAAATGCAACTATTGCTTCTATTCTCTTTACCACCACAGCGACACTGGTAAGCACTTTACATAATTATTACATTTAAGCCTAAACACATACTTTTAAAATTGGTATGTGCATTCTCCTTTTTTAATGAGTCAAATGAGTGACAGAGGGGTTAAATCATTTTATTGGAGTAACTCCAGCAAAATTTGAACCTGAAGCAATGTGATTCTCTGGCAAGGTTAGCCTTGGTATAGAATGAAGCTCATTTGGTCACTATGAATTGATACTTAGGCCTCAAACCACATGAGCTAGCCTTATCTGTCTCTTTATTTTACAAGAACAGAATTTTAATGTCTACTTACCAAGGTTGCAGGGTTTGTCTCTATATATTACACAACAAATTTAAATAGAACCTTTTTCTGCAATGGCAGGTTGTAGACCTGCTCAGAGAACAGAATGCCCTCTTGAGGATGGGGAGCAGGGCAAGACTGGCCTGCACAAGTCTAACTGACTAATAATTCATGTTGGGAGTATCAGCAAAGGTGGAGGAAGCTAAACACAGATCTGAGGGAGAAGGAATTATGGGAGGGTTTGGCATTTTGTGGAGGGATTTAATTCTTATATGAGTCACTGAGTAAAACACAGAGAGGGAGAGGCTAACTAAAGAGGAAGGGAAATGAATCAATTTGGTGGTGCAGAGAAAAGAATTAGAAGATAAACATGGAAAATCAGAAGGAAAAACAGTAGATGGAATTAGATAATCTTCTGATCAGTCCTTGGATTTTTTTCCTAAAATTCTGGAATTCACTTACATTTACAAATATTTCAAATTAATCAAAATAACTATTCTACTATTGTCAATGACAGAGAGGCAACACATTTACCCAGCATATATTTTCTGGACACGTATTGAACCACGTGCTAGATCAAACTACACAGGAAAAAAAAATCACCTCAGTTTGCTTAACGTAAGGAAAAGAGAGAACCCATATACAAACATGTACTCACCATATAACTCTGAGGCAACAAGCAATTTATTTGTCACTGACACTAAATGAACTACTATATAAAAAAAATACCCTGACAGGAACTGGCTTGAGAATAACAAACCACATTCTCTGAAAATGCAGTCTACAAACAACTTAGTTTGGTTGACCTAATTGAAGACGA
This sequence comes from Pan troglodytes, assembly GCF_028858775.2. Taxonomy (NCBI): domain Eukaryota; kingdom Metazoa; phylum Chordata; class Mammalia; order Primates; family Hominidae; genus Pan; species Pan troglodytes. The sequence goes on from NC_072420.2 coordinate 30,891,147, forward strand.
CTAACGGTGTAGATGGAATTTGCTCTTTATCTTCAAATGAGAATTATGTTTGAGGCCAATGAATATCATGATTTAACCATAAAAATATTAGCTAGAATTTTTATTAAATGGAAACCCATACCATAAAAACACTCATGAAAAAGCTGAAATGGTTCTATTAATATCCAGCAACGTGAACTTAAAGACAAAGTATTACCAGAAATAAGAGGCATTTTATAATGCTAAAATGGTCAGTTCATCAAGAAGGCATGGCTGTCCTAAATGTGTTGGTATCTTTTAATAGAGTATCAAAATAAATGAAGCAACAACTAACAGAAATACTTTTGATATAAACAAATCCACAAATAAAGTTAGAGATTTTAGCACTCCCCTCTCAGTAATTGATAGGACAATACACTAAAAATTGGTGTGGATATAGATACAGATAATATTACCTACCAACTCAATCTGCTTGAATAAGCTTTCTCCTATGTGACAATAAATACAACAAATCCAAAATGCACAACCTTCTGAAGAGTACATGTGCACATCCACCAAGACATATCACATGGCGGGTGTAAGGCAGTGTGGCAAAATTCTTCATCACCTGTCCTTGCTCCTTGTGAATTCACCTTGTGAATGTCTCAGGTTACAAGTGTCCTCCACTGTCAAGCTGTCCACATGCAGAACAATGAGAAGGAGAATGGCATGCAGGGCTAAAGCATGGCACCTTTCCTTCCACACTCTCAGTTGCTTTTCTCCATTGAATCCTGAATTTTTTTTTTTTTTTTTTTTTGAGACAGAGTCTCACTCTGTTGCCCAGGCTGGAGTGCAGTGGTGCGATCTTGGCTCACTGCAACCTCTGCCTCCCGGGTTCAAGCAATTCTCCGGCCTCAGTCTCCCAAATAGCTGGGACTACAGGCACATGCCACCATGCCCAGCTAATTTTTTGTATTTTAGTAGAAACAGGGTTACACCGTGTTGCCCAGGCTGGTCGCAAACTCCTGAGCTCAAGCAATCCACCCCTCTCGGCCTCCCAAAGTGCTGGGATTACAGGCGTGAGCCACTGCACCTGGCCCTGAATCCTGAATTTTATGTACATACTTTATGTGCCAGGTAGTGATTTTCCACCATGATTCCTTTCTTCCTGAATGTCTACTCTTTCCTTTATGACCAAATTTAAGTTTCAGTTTACTTTCCACAATGTCTACAATCCACTCTTCTCTCTACTTTGAACATCATAAGCATACACTACATATTATTGTTTAACTCTTTCCTGCATTTATGCTTTATCTCCTCCACTGAATTAAAGTTTTTGTGAGAGCAGATGTCACACTTTGCATTTCTTTGGAAATACTGCCTAACTAATTGCTCAATAATTGCTTGTTAAATTAACATGGCAAGTAAAGTTTGAAAGCTACCTTTTGAAGTTTTATAGCTTCAACTTACTTGTGGAGACATATTTTTAAGTTGTCTTACACATGGCCTACATATTTTACAAAGACACATGTGCTGCTAAAAGATGAATTGAGCTACTATTTTAGATAGACTTTGTTGTGAAAGTAAACATGCAATGGACAGGCCAGGTGTAGTGGCTCATGCCCATAATCCCAGCACTTTGGGAGGCCGAGGCCAGTGGATCATTTGAGGTCAGGAGTTCAAAACCAGCCTGGCCAACATGGTGAAACCCTGTCTCTACTAAAAATACAAAAATTAACCAGGCATGGTGATGGGTGCCTGCCAGTTACTCAGGAAGCTAAGGCAGGAGAATCGTTTGAGCCTGGGAGGCGGAGGTTGCAGTAAGCAGAAATAGCACCATTGCACTCCAGCCTGGGCAACAGAGCCAGATTCTGTGTCAAACAAAACAAAACAAGACAAAACAAATGCAGTGGACAAAAGTCAAATGGGAACTGGAATCAGAGAGATAAGAATTTTAAAATACTCCCAAGGTAAACAATACTTTGAAATTGAGACGGGAGATTTCCTTTGACACCTTCGCAGGACTTGCGACAGGGGTGCAGCTCGCTTACTCTGCCACCACCACGCTCAAACCCCTTGCAGGAAGGGGAACACACAGGCGAGCGGGTGCCGGGTGCGGGGCGAGCACTTCTGGGCTCCGGCCCCCTGGTAACGTCTAGGCGAGTGTCACAATTAATGTTCTTTTAGCAGTTGCCATCCGTGGACAGCTAAGTGTTCATCAGCTCAGTGGAGATTCGGGGTGACAGCCTTTTAAACTCTGCCCTCTTTGTACCCGGGTTCTTGTCCGACATCCAGGAAGATTCAGGTCACATGGACTTAAAGGATGGTGAATGCGGAGATTTTATTAAGCGGCGGAAGTGGCTGTCAGTGGAAGGGAAGATGACGAGCGGATGGTGCGGGAAGAAGGTGATCTTTCCCCGAAGCCTGGCCGTCTGCGCTGGGCTTCTTTCCGAACTCGTGTCATCGGAAGTTAAGCCGCATCTATCTGTAGTCTCCGATGCTCAGTTGCTTCTTCTCTTCTCGACATTCAGCTGCTTGTCTCTTTGCCAGCTGAGGTCTGGGGTTTATATGGGTACAGGACAGGGGGGCGGGGTGAGCCAAAAAAGTAACATTTAGGCGGGAAAACAGGGATAACTGTTCTCATTTAGGACCTCGGGTCCCGGCTTGAGGGTGGAGCCCTCGCCAGGGACGCCGCCCTCTTCTACCCAGTATTTTCCTGCCTCCTGTCTGTATCAAAATGATGCTTCGAATTTAGTTTTAAAATTGGCATTATCATATCTTAAATTAAAAGTTTATCGATATGGGTCACCAACACATGTTTTTTAGGATTATGTTTCTAGGTGGCTTCCACTCAGTGCCTGCAGGAAAAAACAAAACAAAACAAAACCCAAAAAACAAAAAACACTTGACTAGGAGTCTAGGTTTTCAGTTTTAATATCAAGTCAGTGAATAAAAAATTGTGAGCATTACGTCATCATATTGCTCTGAGATTTTTCTTATTCACCTATAAAATGAGACATTATATTTATATCACTTAAGGTACCTTATAAGTCTAAAGTTCCATCTTAGTTTACATAAGAGCTTCACACTTAAAGTGTCATAGACCAATAGCAATGGTGTCACCTGGGAGCTTCTTGGAAACACAGAATCTCATGTCAGACCCTAGCTCAGATCTCATCTGTACATTAAAATTAGAAAAGCACTGTTGTAGAGTGTATAAGTTAAATTCATCACATAACCATAAATTGGATGCATACTTTTTTTATAATAACAGAGTTGGTCATTAACGTGACCTATTATTATTATTTGCCCAGAAAGCTATATATTAGCAGTCTATTATTTACTGAGTATATAATTCTCATCTTGAATTTTCCCCTCTCCTCTTATACATGGGAGTTATGGCATTTTGGTCCTCCTATTTTCTATCTGTATTTGCCTGTTTCAGACCTAGGGATTTTGGGGGAAATTTTACACAATAGGACAAAAGCAGTACATGGACACTATTGTCTTTTATGGTTTCATCCCAGGACTGTAGTCTCTATCTCTTTTGCACATTCTAAGTGAATAATAGACTAAACTATACTGACATTTCTTTCTGAAATGAACAAAATATTTGGTTTAATTAGTTTTTCCTGTTGCATTGCTTGACATTAGCTATAATTAATGTGTTAAATGGTACATAACTTTTCAGAGTTTCTTAATAGACAACAATCTTGGAACTCACCATTTTTCTTTTCTTCTAGGACAGATGGCTTTGTTAGTTACTTAATGTCATTGGTGATTTTCACTATGTTATGTTAATTCCCTCCTTGTATGGCATTACTCTGTCTTGCCAATTTCTAAAAAATGTGACTATATGATATTTAAAAAGTAAAATATTCGATCAAATGTTCTCTGATTTTGCTGTTAAAATTAATTATTTTAAATGAACTATTCATTTCATTGAGTGAAACAGTAAACTGATTGATGGAGTGATTTGACATTATATTAACACAGGCTTTACCATTCTCACAAACTAAGCTGAGAAAAGTATACTTCAGCCTGCCTCTATTTCTGTGTTAAAAATCTTCATCAATCTTAAGTAATTGACATTTTCATTATTCTTCAATTATACCACTTTGTTCCTGTATATCCAAGTGAGTTTATTTTATCACATTTCTTTCCACTGCTAAGATCTTCCTTTTTCAACAAGTCCCTACTTCCGTCAGTTCAAGTGCAAGTGAATCTATAACAAGGCACATTATTATGTCATAGAAAGCTGTAAACATCTTAGTTTAGAAAGCAGAAATATTGATTTAAAGTTACTGCTCAGTATGTCTTCTCATGAAAATCAAAGGGCTAAAGAAAGTCAATAGGCTACTGTCTTCAAATCATCCACATATATTGCATATTTCTGGATTCAACATGCTTTTTTTTCTCCTTGAAAGTAAGTTGTAGTGTTCCCTTTCTATCAGGTAAAGAAGGCCAAAGGCTCATTTCTTTGTTATCTCAATAGCTTTTGTGGTACAAGTGGTTTTTAGTCACATGGATAAATTCTATAGTGGTGGGTATTAGTCTGTTTTCACATTGCTATAAAGATACTACCTGAGACTGGGTAATTTATAAACAAAAGTGCCTTAATTGGCTCACAGTTCCATATGGCTGGCGAGGCCTCTGGAAACTAACAATCATGGCAGAAGGTGAAGGGGAAGCAGACACCTTTTTCACAAGGTGGCAGGAGAGACACAGAGAGAAGGTGGAAGCACCACTTATCAAACAACCGTATCTCCTCAGAACTCATTCAGTGTCATGAGAACAGCAAGGGGAAAATCTGCCCCCATGATCCACTCACCCTCCATCAAGCCCCTCCCTTGACTCGTGGGAATTACAATTCGGGATGAGATTTGGGTGTGGACACAGAGACAAGCCATATAATTCCATCCCCCACCTGGCCCTTCCCAAATTTCATGTCTTTTCACAATTCAAAACCAATCATGTGTTCTTAACAGTGCCCCAAAGTCTTAATTCATTCCAGCGTTAACTCAAAAGTCCAAGTCCAAAGTCTTATCTGAGACAAGGCAAATCCCTTCTGCCTATAAGCCTGTAAAATCAAAAACAAGTTAGTTACTTCCAAGATACAATGAGGGTGTAGGAATTAGGTAAGTGTTCCCATTACAAATAACCCAACTGGGCAGTCATTAAACCTGAAAGCTTCCAAATCTCCTTTGACTCTATGTCTCACATCCAGGTCATGCTGATGCAAGAGGTGGGCTCCCATGCCCTTGGGCAGCTCTGCCCCTGTGGTTCTCCAGGGTACAACCCCTGTGGCTGCTTTCTCAGGCTGGCATTGAGTGCCTGTGACTTTTCCAGGCATATGGTGCAAGCTATTGGTGGATCTATCTTTCTGGGGCCTGCAGGATAGTGGCCTTCTTCTCACAGTCTACTAGGCAGTGCCACAGTGGAGATTATGTGTGGGGCCTCCAACTCTACATTTCCCTTCCACACTGCCCTAACAGAGGCTCTCCATGAGGGTTCTAACCCTGTGGCAGATTTCTGCCCGGACATCCAGGCATTTCCTGGACATCTTCCTTTTCCAGGAGGTTTGGGAACCTCTACCTAGATTTCATTTCCTCTGAGATCTAGGCAGAGGTTTCCAAAGCTCAACTCTTGTCTTCTGTGTACCCAAAGGCCCAACACCATGTGGAAGCCACCAAGGCTTGGGGCTTGCACTCTCTGAAGTAATGGCAAGTGTGGTACTTTGGCCCCTTTTAGCCATGGCTGGATTTGGAGCACCTGGGATGCAGGGCACCAACTCCTGAAGCTGCAGAGAGCAGTAGGGCTCTGGGCCCAGCTCATGAATTCATTTTTCCCCCCTGGGCCTTTGGGTCTGGGATGGGAGGGACTGCCTCAGAGAAGACCTCTGACCTGAAATGAAGATATTTTCTCCATTCTCTTGGCTATTAACATTTGGTTCCTCTTTATTTATGCAAATTTCTGCAGCCCTCTTCAATTCCTCTCCAGAAAATGGGATTTTCTTTTCTACTGCAATGTCAGGCTGCAAATTTTTGAAACCTTTATGCTCGGCTTCCCTTTTAAACATAAGCTCCAATTTTAAATCATCTCATTGTGAATGCATATTACTGAATGTTTTCAGAATAAGACAGGTCACCTCTTGAATGCTTTGCTGCTTAGAATTTTTTTCTGCCAGATACCCTAAACTATGTCTCTCAAGTCAAAAGTTCCACAGATAATTAGGGGTAAAATTTTGCCAGTCTCTTTGCTAAAGCATAGCATGTGTGACTCTTATTCCAGTTCCCAATAAGTTCCTCATCTCCATCTGAGACCACCTCAATCTGGACTTCATTGTCTATATCACTATTAGCATTTTGGTCAAAGCCATTTAACAAGTCTCTAGGAAGTTCCAAACTTTCCCACATGGTCTTGTCTTCTTCTGAGCCCTCCAAACTGATCCAACCTCTGCCTGTTCCAAAGTCCCTTCCACATTTTTATGTTATCTTTATAGCAGTATCCAACTCTTGATACTAGTTTTCTGTATTACTCAGTTCTCACACTGCTATAAACATACTACCTGAGACTTGGTACTTTATAAAGAAAAGAGGTTTAATTAACTCACAGTTTTACATCTCTGGTGTCTAAGCCTCAGGAAACTTACAATCATGATGGAAGCAAACGGAAAGCAAGGTATGTCTTACATGGTGGCAGGAGAGAAAGAGCATGCAGAGGAAACTGCCACTTTTAAAACTATCAGATCTTGTAAGAACTCACTCACTATCAGGAGAATAGCAAGGGGGAAAACTGCCCCTGGGATCCAATCACCTCCTACCAGGTCCCTCCTCAACAATAGGGATTACAATTTGAGATGAGATTTGGGTGGGGACACAGAGCCAAACAATAACATGGTGTATTCTGAGATTCTAGTGCAACTACTACCTAAGCAATGCACACTTTAGCCAATATGTAGTATTTTTATTCCTCCCTTTGTTGAGCTCCCAAAGTCCACTATATCCTTCTGTATATCTTTGAGTCCTCATAGCTTAGCTCCCATGTATAAATGACAACTTACAGTGTTTGGTTTTCCATTCCTGAGTTATTTCACTTAGAATGATGGCCTCCAGCTCCATCCAAGTTGCTGCAATATTTGTTTCTTTTTATGGCTGGCTAGGTAGTATTTCATGGTGTATATATACCACATTTTCTTTATCTACTTATTGGTCAATGAGCAGTTGGGTTGAAATTGTGAATTGTGCTGCTATAAACATGCGTGTCTTGTGTCTTTTTCGTATAATGGCTTTCTTTTCCTTTGAGTAGACAGCCAATAGTGGGATTGCTAGATCAAATGGTAGATGTACTTTTAGTTCTTTAAATAATCTCCATACTGTTTTCATAGAGGTTACACTAATTTACATTCCCATCAGCATGAAAGTGTTCCCTTCCCACCACATCCATGCCAACATGAATTGTTCTTCAACTTTTTAATTATGGCCATTCTTGTGAGAGTAAGGTAATATCTTATTGTGGTTTCAATTTGCATTTCCCTGATGGTTAGTGATGCTGAGCATCTTTTCATATGTTTGTTGGCCATTTGTATGTCTTCTTTTGAGAATTGTCTATTTACTTCCTTTGCCCACCAAAAGAACATGGTACTGATATACGAAATAGGCAGACAAATGGAACAGAATAGAGAACCTAGAAATAAAGCCACATACTTACAGCCAACTGTTCTTCAACAAAGCAAACAAAAACATAAATTGGGAAAGGACACTCTATTCAATAAATTGTACTGTGAAAACAGGCAAGCCACATGCAGAAGAATGAAACTGGATCCCCACCATTCACCTTTTATAAAAATCAACTCAGGATGATTTAATAACCAAATTAACAATTTTTTCCCCAAACTTCTAGCTCAAGTTTGGCATCAAAGATTTAAAATGAAGGCCTGAAACCATAAAAATTTTCAAAGATAACAGTGGAAAAATTCTGGACATTGGCATGGACAAATAATTCGTGACTAAGACTCCAAAAGCAAATGCATCAAAAACAATAAACAAATGATTCCTAATTAAACTAAAAGTTTCTGCAGAGCAAAATAAATAATCAGCAGAGTAAACAGGCAACCCACAGAATGGGAGAAAATATTTGCAAACTATATATCTGTCAAAAGACTAATATCCAGAATCTACAAAACACTCAAACAAATCAGCAAGAAAAAAACAAGTAATCCTTTAAAAGACTTATTTTTATTACCTGGTCTGTCATTACGTAAATTAAATTGCCATCACTTATTCACAGTGTGTTATTTTCACTTGGACTTTAGAGACAAGATTCCACGTAATGAGAAGTAACAAAAATCCAAGCATAGTCTATACTGAGTGATTATCTATTTCTGCATTCCCAAGTGATACTATAATAAATGGACTTTGTCCGCATGTTATGAGCTGGCTTATACATAAGCATGGAAGTAAACCCATCCCAACTTATAAGCAAAGATGCAAATTTTACTCTCCAAACTTCCATAAGAGAGATGCAGAGAGAGAAATTTCTTTATGTGGGTTAATAGCATCATCTTTATCCTTTGTTAAAAGTTAAAAAGCATAACAGATGGATAATAGAGGTCAGTGATTTCAAATCCTGAAAAGAACCTGCTAGTCAGAGAGGTTCACTCAGCACTCGGAAATTGATGAATGAAGTAATCATTCTAGCAGCAATTGTCTTCAGCTGGTCCCATTCATAGGTATCCTATTTCTATCCTAATTTAGATTTGCTTCAGTGGCTGGCTAGATTTTTCTTTTGAAGTCACTATATATTCCCATGCGGCTCCATTCAAATTCAAAACAATCATTATTAATATCAAATATTGGGCTATAGACATTCTAGAAATACTCATCTTATGCTTTATTTGAGGTACTAGACATGTCATAGCATAGCATAGGGGAAGAACTAGTTATTCCAACTGATATTTTTTAAGTATATGCAAATTTTAAAAATATCCTGGGGAAGTGTTGAGCTATTTTTAAAAGTATAGAAAGGTTAGAGGAGCACAGAAATGTATAGAAAAACTTCTGTTGTCTGCATTTTCTAAATCACATGGACACTTTACTGAGATATGCAAATTTGAAGTGTATTATTTTGCATGGTGGCTCACAGGGTTGCTCTCTGGAGCAACTCCTGTGATCAAAGTGACCAACATCAATGCTTATGTTAATGGATCTCCCCATCTACAACTTGTCAAATTCCATAGAATTCCTCCATTTCAATAACTTCCACCCAGTTTCATTTTATTGTCCTTTACGTGCTGTCATACCTTGGCTCACACCATCACTTGAACTACTTTCATTCCATATCCTGTACTAGAAAATTATTTTATAACAATATCATGTACTTCATTCATTCTCTTTCCCGCATTGAACCAGATCTTCACCATCATTATGACCTTCACTTCTTCTATAAATGTTTTTTCTTATCATCTTTGAGAACTCCCCTAGCTTTATTTCTTCATTTCCTGGTTTTCACCATGAATCATTTCAACAATAATTGTACTAAGGACTTAGAATCAATCCCTTGTCTTCTAATAGTTTGCAATATTTTACAAATACACGCACAATCTTGAGTAAACATTATCTCATATACCTCAGCTATCAAACATTGTTGTGAGTAAAAAAGAAAAATAAATGAATCATCAATAAACAACTAACAATGTCAATTTTCATAATTTAAAAAACTGGCAGCATCTTCACTTTTTCTCAGCATTCCTGTGACAATTAGCTGAGTTGATGTTTGAAAAAGACAGAATAGGCTGTGTTTTCTTTCATGAACAATCTCAAAATGTTGCTGGCTTAAAATAACAAATGCTATAGATCTCATGCTGGTTCATGTAGGTGGGGGATGGTTTTGCTGACCCAGGGAGATGGACTCTGTGCCCTTTAACAGTGCGTCTGTCACAAGCCTTCACGGTTCTCTACCACAAGTAATGGAAGCATAGCTCTGTGAACTAGAGGGAGAACTGAAACTTTTAGTAATCACTAGAAATAGTTTCTACAATATTCTGATCTTTCTCATCTTTTCCAAATCTAAGATCTATTTCCCATTCTTTGCCATCTCAGTAGATAATGTTGTTCCCTACCTTATTTTGCAAACAGATGCTAAACAACTTATCACCCAATTTCTTCCCACCCCACATTTCCCTGTACATTCATTCATTTTTTTTTTCTTGTTTGGCATTCCTATAATCGTAAAGAGTTTAGAATCAGGGGCATGCATGGTTGATGTTGAAAAACAGAGAATGGCTGTTAGGAAAATAGAACTAGTTCATGAATCACAAGAGAATGAAAACTGATATATCGTAATATGATGAGGTCACTAACAAACCTGTTTAGGTGAGACGTAAAATCTGTAATCCAGGGTAGAAGTAAATGTCAGGGACTTTAAAGTAATTGAAGGCGGGGATATGGGAAGAGTAACAACTATAATTTCACCTTCACAACAGTAATCAGTGGCCCTAAAATTGTGTTTACAGTTGTTTTGGATTCTCGGATTGGGTCTACCAACACCCATTCCAACCCTTTACAGAGTTGAAAGATAGAAAACCAAATTAACAATTTTTTTCCCACGACTTCTAGCTCAAGTTTGGCATCTGATTTTGATTTTACCTTTCAGATGCATTCCCATGATACCTGGATTAGGAACTGAATCATAGAGATAGGCTTGGTGGAATGTATCCACTTTGTTGGACAAGACCATGGAAGATGTGGCATCATCAGCAGCTTTGCATTCATCAGCTCACGGTAGCAGCAGCAGCAGTTTTACCAAACATGGCCAACACAGTGTGGTTTAACAGTCAGGAGGAGGAGCAGCAGCTACCTGATTGCCAGCTTTCTAAAGGGGAGATCACTAACTTCAACAGAAAATGAATAATTGATGAATGGGGATTGTTTCTAGGAACTCAGTCTAATGCGGTCTCCAGGCTTTCCAACAACTCTGTAAACTCCTAAGTCCTTGTACCACGTGTGTATTGGGTTAAATCAGCTAACATCGTTTCTATTGTTAACAACTGAACAATGACCACCATCTTGGTTGATAGAATTGGTTACATGCAATAGACCTTCAGGAAAATGGGAATTTGGAAAAGTCTACCTTAAGTATTTGGATATGAAGGCAGTGAGAAGCCAATTAATGTTCGAAGATAGGGCAGGTATGAGATGCCAAATAAAGGCAAGTCTTTTATGAACAAGGTAACTACTGAAACAGACCATTATTGGAGTCTCAAGGATTAGAAAGGCTGTAGGCTTCGATAGAGAGCTCAACGTTAGAAAGTAAAAAGTCAGCATTTAAATTTTTCCACCTAAGGTGTTATCAGATAACTTAAAGTTTTCTAAGATTGACTTAAATAATACCTTATATTCTTTAATCTTAAAGCTGATTTGGCAAAAAGTCAACTTCAGAGTCTGATTCTGTTTATTACTCAATTATAACACAAATTGAATTCATTATGTTAGATAAATTATCAGAGAAGAAGGAGACATTAGAATTAAAATAGTGATTTGGGAATATTGAGATGACATATTAAATCTTACCAAGCCGGCCGGCAGAAACAGACCGTCTTGCCTTCTGTGAAGGGACTCGGCCTGCATTGCCAAAAGACCTAGTTATAAATCATGTGTAATAGCATCTTGCACTGGGCAGCCATTTCTCTCCATGTTTTACACCTACCAGCTATCATTGCTCCCAGACCTTTAACCAGGTCATCAGGCTCCAGGGAGCAATTAAAATTCAAGCCTAGAGAGAAAAGTTATTGGCAACAGGAAAATTGCAAATTCTTTCTTTCCTAGTTTATCTCAGAGAAAAACAAAACTAAACTAAACAAAAAAAAAGATAGAAAGCTGGAATGTGATATAAGATCAGAAGTTTTCTAACATGCTTTTACACTGATGGGAATGATTCAGTGAAGAAGGTAAAAATAATAATGTATAGAAAACAGAGGGACATTTCTTGAACCCCTTCCTTAAGTGGGCAAGAAGGGATAAAATCTGGAATCTAAATACAAGGAATCTGAAGCAAATAAATAGTTCATTACAACTACAAAGGAAGGCAGAGTAAGCGGCACATGCAGATGGCAATTGTGAGCTGGAGAGTTTGTGATTCTTTTCTGATATCTTACATTTTTTTTTCAGTGGAGCAAGGCTCTCAGTGGAGAGTGAAGATGGAAAAGGAAATAGTGAAAATTTGAAGGCAAAAAAGATATGAAAGAGTCATCCAGGAGAGTGAGAGATGAGAAAAATGGACAAGAGAAATATAAGAGACTTTCTGGCAGCAGCAAGGGTCATGAAAAAGTTAGATGACTCAAAGTACCGATGTGTCTCTCTCGACTTTGCTCAGGTGCATGGGTGCAGGTGCAGAATGGGTGGAGGGTTGGATTTAATTAGGATGGGACTTTTCCAGTTCATCGCAATGAAGCAAGGGATCAGCAAGTTATCTGAGAGTGTGTGTAAGAAAGTGATTATAAAGATGGGTTAGGGATAAGCTAGAAAGAGAAACAATGAAAGGAATGAAGTTATTGAGGACAGGGTGAGCCCAGCTGATTATTTTGGCCCAGCCAAACGATTTTTTTCAATTGGAACATCACAAGGAATGGATGAGAAAAATAGAATAAAGTGATTGGAGTATGGGATTCTTGAAATTTAGAGTTTGGAAAGTGTGCAATTAATGACAATGACAAAGTTTATGCTATGATTAAGAGAGGGAGTGTTAGAGATATAGTAGAAGGCAGGATCATTGGATAGGAGGAGATTTAAACAATGGAAGAACTATGGTATTATATTTATCATCTATGTAAATGTCAAAATCACAGGAGATTATGACAGCAGTGGAGTTCAAAGAGTGACAGTGAATAAGAAGATACAAATTTTCAAAAAATAAGGTTGAGTGTCTGAGGGGTTTGTAAATGATTTTCACAAGGTGAGGGAACAGGTGGTAGAATCTGAAAACATGAGTTTTAATGTGAGGACTTTAGGAGGGATGAAAGGATAGCGTCTGGTTGGCAGTCAGGAGTATGGAGAATCTCTACAGAACCTGCAAAGTGGTGTTTTGAGGGATGTGGGAAAGAAAACAACTTTTACTCCACAGAACCACACTGAAATCCACGTCTTTCAGGTAGAGCCAGGTGTTAGAGCAGAAAGCCGAGGGAAACTTCAGAGAAAATAAGGAAAGTAGACAGATGTAAGAACCTGAAGATCTGAGGAGGGATAGAAACACGTGTAAACAGAGCTTAGTCAAAACAAGGACATGGGCCTTGGGAAGAAGGGATAAATTGGAAATTGTAGGCTTCTGGACATGTATATCAGACAAAGGTAAAGGAAAACAAGTGACACGTCCTACCTGGCTTCAAGGTCAATTGTGTTTGTGAGACTTGGGGTGATGGAAGAAGGAGGTGAGGGTTCTTACCATGGAAGAGTTTTGGATTCCATCTTGATTCCTGCAGAGGAAAGTGTCAAGGCTAAGATGAGAGTGGTATTAATTAAAGACCATCTCTTTCTTCTTGTTTAGTTTATATTTATTCATACAACCAATTTAATTAATTATTTTTTAAGGAGACAGGTTCTTACTCTGTCACCCAGGCTAGAGTGCAGTCGTGCAATCATAGCTCACTGCAGCCTAGAATTCCTGGGCTCAAAGGATCCTCCTCTCTCAACCTTTCCGGTAGCTGGAACTACAGGCATGGACCACCAGGTCTGGATAATTTTTTAAATTTCTTGTAGCAATGGGGTCTCTTTCTCTTTCCTAGGATGGTCTCAAATTCCTGGCCTCAAGCAATCCTCTCTCCTTGGTCTCCAAAAGTTCTGGGATTATAGGCATGAGTCAGCATTCCAAGATCAATTTTATCTTATTTTTCCTCTTTCTTCAACTATAATATATGAGTTGTACTGGTGCTGAATAGATTCATAATTAATTTAGTTCATAGGTTATGCAAGCCCAAGGTGAGGTCACACCCTAAATAAGGAGAAATAAATGTCATGAAGATATAGATGTAACGAGTCTCTGGGTCGTCAATTCATTGTGATGATAGGGCAAGTGCCTAGTTGGATTATATTGGGTGAGAACACATTGTTATTGGCTGGAGTAAAAAGTTCTCATGGGTAAGTCTTAAAGAAATTAAATTGGAAATGTAAGCAGAGACCAGATAACTAAGAGCTTACTGTTATTTGACAAGTAGTTTGGACTTTATTTTGATGCTCAGGAAGAATTTGGAACGATTTTTCAGGTACAAGATGACACAGTTATTTTATTTTTCAAAGAAAGACTAATCTGACAATTGTGGATAAAGGATTTAAAAGAGAGAAGACTAGAAGCATTGAAACTAATTGAAGTGGTAATGCAATGGTGCATGTGATAGGTTTGAAAGACCTATTTAAGAGACTGGCAGTGGAACAAGAGTCAGACACAGCTTTGAGACATATTTACAATGAAGGTGTGACAAGGATTATTAACTGACGGAATTAGAGATTACAGAAGAAGAATCCAGGAAGTCCTCAGATGTCTGTCTTATGTGACTCAGTAGATGATGGTGCCTTTCAGCAAGTTAGGAGATATATTATGAGAAGCAAAATGAAGGATAAAAACAATTATTTCAGTCATATGTAGGTTGAATTGATAGTGCATAAAGATTGAATTGATAGTGCATGAAGATATATAGATGGATACAACTTGTAGGCAGAAATATGAGTTTAAATTTTGGAAAAATAGTCTGATGAAAGAGACTTTTTTGAAATTTTTTTTCAAATTTTTGAAAAATAGGAAATTTTAGTTTATGGATGCATTTGAAGTAATTGGTTTAGACAAAATGCCTGGAGAAAGAAAGTAGAATGCAAAAAGAGAGGAAAAAAAATTTTTTTTTATTAACACAATATTAAGTAGCTGTAGGAGGAAAAGAAGCTAATTGAATGAGACCAAGGAAGAATGGTGAGAAAGTTAAAAAAAAAAAAAAAAAAGAACCAGGAGGCATTTAGAGGTGAATTATTATTTGTGAGCATCAAAGGCTTCCTGGCAATCGTGCTAAATAAAGACTAAAGGTGTTCTTTGGATTTCGTAATCCTACCATCAGTAATTTCAAAGGCATGGTGGCGTGGATAGTGTAAATCAATTTGCAATAGGTAGACAACTGAATGGGAAGTTAAGACAGATACAGAACCACCATAAACTTAGGACAATTTTGGCTATAAAGGAAAGGAACATGTAATGAGAAAAGAGTCAAGAGGTTTTTTTTAATGATGAAATTAGAGTTAAGTACATTTATATGGTAACAAAAAAGAGAGGGAGAAATTAAAGATCCATAATGCAAGGGAAATAATTGGTGGATGAGGTCTGAACAAAATTTAAAGGAAATAAGACTTGGGGTGTATATAAAGAGATTAGCCATGTATAAGAGAAGTGAATCTTTTTATTTGTGAAAGAATGAAGAGGAAGGAAGTTGATAAGAGTAACAAGAGAAAAACTGAGGGCTAAGAGAAGGAAGTATGACCAGTCTGATAGTCTGAGGATCAAGGGAGAGGCTCAGAAACTGAGTAAGGATAAAACATAAGGGAAGTGAAGACAGCAAGTGACAGAGCTTTTTCACATGCAAATCCCAGGTTTCTTCTCCACCTACATTCTGACATAATTCTGGCAACGTCAGTGTAATTGTAATTGACCCATCAGCACCCATCCTTGTCAAATCTTGACTTCTTTATCCCCAGTAACTTTTATACCCTCTCCACCTGAGCAGGCCTAAGCTACATCTCATTGGTCTTTGTAAACCCAAACTAGCTCAGTGTGTGACATGAATAACCTCTCAATATACTGACATAAGTAATAAAATTTATGAATAAATTAATTAATTTTAGTATCCTATTCTCTGACCTTAGCATACCTTTAATCAAGCAATGAAAGAATAGGGGTATGTGAAGATCAGAGAATGGTATACAGAAGTTCGGCAATGCAAAATGTAGGTGCTTGCAAGAGTTAACTATGCGCATGTTAGAGTCAGTTAGAGGGGATGTGTAACTATTGGAGCAAGGGAGGTCAAAGCAAAGGTCAACAGATAGAACTACTGTGTTAGAGGTGCTACCTGTCCAGTGCTGAAGGTTTCTAGCATGATAATAACATGGAAGCAACAGTGAACTAGGTGTCTAAGACTTTGAAAAATAAATAAGAAATCTTGTGAATAGATGGAGGTGATAAAGCATATGATAAATATCATAAGTCTGAGAAACAGGTGGGTTTCCTTGTCTGAAAATTTAAGTTTTGAAAGTAGCCATGGGGCACTGGGAGGAGGCTGACCACGGAGTTTAGGAGAATGACCAGCCACCACTGAATAGGGTGTCTGAGGCAGTGATTCCAGAGGGAGCCTAGTTCCTGACAAAGCAAGGCGGGGAATGGGGATCATACTCGGAAGGGATTCCAGTATTTGTGTCAGAGGCATCTGAACCAGAGCAACTCCATCTTGAATAGGGGCTGGGTAAAATGAGGCTGAGACCTACTGGGCTGCATTCCCAGATGGTTAAGCATTCTAAGTCACAGGATGAGATAGGAGGTTGGCACAAGGTACAGGTCATGAAGACTTGCTGATAAAATAGGTTGCAGTAAAGAAGTCAGCCAACAGGCACGGTGGCTCACACCTGTAATCCCAGCACTTTGGGAGGCCAAGGTGAGCAAATCATGAAGTCAAGAGATTGAGACCATCCTGGCCAACATGATGAAACCCCATCTCTACTAAAAATACAAAAATCAGCTGGGAGTGGTGGCGTGCACCTGTAGTCCCAGCTACTTGGGAGGCTGAGGCAGGAGAATCACTTGAACCTGGGAGGCGGAGGTCGCAGTGAGCCGAGATTGTGCCACTGCACTGCAGCCTGGGTGACAGAGTGAGACTCAGTCTCAAAAAAAAAAAAAAAAAAAGCCGGCCAAACCCCACCAAAACCAAGATGGCAACAAGAGTCACCTCTGGTCGTCCTGACTGCTACACTCCCACTAGTATCATCACAGCTTACAAATGCCATGGAAACGTCAGGAAGTTACACTGTATGGTTTAAAAAGGGGAGGTGTGAATAATCTGCCCCCACCCCTTGTTGAGCATATAATCAAGAAATAACCATAAAAATGGACAACCAGCAGCCCTCGGGACTGTTCTGTCTGTGTGGTAGCCATTCTTTTATTCTTCTACTTTCTTAGTGAACTTGCTTTCACTTTACTCTGTGGAATCGCCTCAAATTCTTTCTTGCATGAGATCTCTCTTGGGGTCTGGATCGGGAACTCTTTCTGGTAACATTTGAATTCCAGCAAACATAGTGAAGTCTGTTGAAAGAACAATCCACAATGGGAAGCATCACAGGTCTACATGGAGATGAGGGTATCAGATAAATAATAATAATGACTGGAGGAACTTCCCTTTCAGGTGGTGACTAAAGATGGTGGGGTGAGAGGTATGGCAAGGTTAGCTGGCCTGGAAGTTCTGAATGTTCCTCTTGTAAATCAAAACTAAAATTCTAAGGACCCTCCAACCATCTGAATGGACTTCCTCCTCAGCCAGGGCTCTTTTAAAATTTGACCTGAGAGTCTGTTTCAGGCCATGTTGGGAAGTGGGGTTCTCATTGTACCTCTCTGGCATTAACATGAACACAGACTTTAAGTCTGATAAGAAACATTTTACAACCTATTCTCTCTGAAGCCTACTACTACCTGAAGGCTTCCTCTGCAAATAAGAACTTGGGTCCCCACAATCCTTTACCTTAATGTAGGCATTCCTTTCTGCTGATCCCAGGTCTTTAGACAAACTCAAACAACTGTCAGCCAGAAAATGTTTAAATGTACCTATAGCCTGGAAGCCCTCCAATTTGAGTTGTCCTGTTTTTCTAGACCAAACCCATGTATTTCTCAAATGTATTTAATTGATGTTTCATGCCTCCCTAAAAGTGTAAAACCAAGCTGCACCCCGACCACCCTGGGCACATGTTCTCAGGACCTCCTGAGGGCTGTGTCATGGGCCATGGTCACTCATATGTGGCTCAGAATAAATCTCTTCAAATATTTTACAGAGTTTGACTCTTTTTGTCGACACTCTGATATATTAATAGGATTGTTTTTGCTGCTCCAGGCAGATTCCACAGCGAGCTTCAGCAGTAGCTGGATCTGGATGGTTCTAGTGACTGGCATTTAGTCACCAACTAAGGCTGTGACTTAGATTCAAAGTAGAATCCCATCAGGAAGTTATGTTACTTCTTGAAAATTCCTTCTTTGAGTTTTTTGAAGAGGAAGTAAAAAGCCAACACAGCATAAACAGAGATTTCATCAAATACTGTTAAATTATATGAATGAATCCTCTTACACACCATTTTTACAGAGCAGGTTCCAGAATTTGGAAACATTTTTCTACTTAGAGCAACGCTTGTGCCAGCTACTTGTTAATACCTTTCTAAATTAATTTGTATTTTTGGTTAAGGTTTATACCAGTTAGTTGGACATATGAGATGTTTCAATAGTATAATTACCATAAATGACTTTTTCTTTTTTTCTTTTTTTTTTTTTTGAGACGGAGTCTCGCTCTGTCGCCCAGGCTGGAGTGCAGTGGCTTGATCTCCGCTCACTGCAAGCTCCGCCTCCCGGGTTCATGCCATTCTCCTGCCTCAGCCTCCCGAGTAACTGGGACTACAGGCACCCTCCACCACGCCCAGCTATTTTTGTATTTTTAGTAGAGATGGGGTTTTACCGTGTTAGCCAGGATGCTCTCGATCTCCTGACCTCGTGATCCCCCCGTCTCGGCCTCCCAAAGTGCTGGGATTACAGGCTTGAGCCACTGCGCCCGGCCAAATGACTTTGTTAAAATTTTTCAGTAAGTAAACATCAAACATTTTAATTTTTAACAATTAATATTGTAAATATTTAATATTTAAAAATTTCTTTTATTGAAAAATACCAAAAAGTGGGTTTATGATTAAAAAAATAATATAACTCTAATTTCATTGATCAATGATGTTTGGCATTATTTTTAATCTTGTAAATTCAAGCAATTCTGAAAATCAAAAATAATTAGGTAAAATGTTAGGAAGGTAATAAAAATATATGAAAAGTAGTTAATTCAAGTGGAAAACTTTCATTATGTTTAAAATGATCACTTCCAGTGTTTTAAGCAGAAGTTAGGTTTTTGGTTTATATTATGAATGTACGACTTTATGAACATATGTAACATATCTGTAGATAGTTTGAAGCAGTCTCACACTCAATCCCAACAAATTAAAACAGATGACATACTCTCCTTAATATGCACGGTAGTGCACATAAGAGAAAACCTTTGGCAAAAGGTAGTTGGAGTCACCCAAAGATATTCTGAAACACCTGGGTGGGACAGCTGCTTCTCTCTGGCTTTGGGCCTTGCACAAAAAGTCAATTATCTATTAAGTCATCTGCGTTCATTTCCCAGGTTAATCAGGAAACCATGATCGCCCGAGGGATGGCTTGCATCATACACACCAGGAAGTTTGAACTGTAGCCAACCATGCAATTAAGATGTTCCAGTATAGCTATTATTCTTGGTTGAGGCAAATTCCACTGGCATAGGTATTTACTAGGAGGAATATACGAAATTAAAAGTTAAAGAAAGAGGAAAGAAACACGAAACGCGGCTGGCGGTTAAAGACAGGTTTTCCTTAATTAAAACCTGAGAGGCACTCTTGGCCGATTTCAGTCAGGAGCGCTTTCTCTGACAGACTAAGAGCATATATTGGTTTAAGGGCGAGGGGCCTTATCAGAAGTTTGGAATGTTCCTGTTTGAGGGAGAAGTTTTCTGGCGGGGTTGGAATGTCTCTGGGAGGAGGCGAGTTTATCTTGGGGCAGCCATCTTTCCGCCAGAGCAAAGTTATCTCGAGACTGGCATCTTCCTTGCCCGAGTTGGGTTATCTCGGGGTTAGCATGCCTCTGATCCGGAAGCAGTTTGGAATCTTTCTGGTTGGAGATGTTATTTGTGGTTTATGGTCGTACTGATCTTAGCCATTAGGCTGATGCCCTTTGGATTTAGACGTTTTTTATTAAGGTGAACTTTAGAATGAGGGACTCGTCCAAGATGGCGATGCTCCTGCTCTGTCACCAAATTGTTCAGATTTTTACTCACAGTTAATGATTCTATAGTTCATGTTTTAATTTATGGTGTTTTCATCAAATGGTTTATGTTTTAGTTCATGATTTTTTTCAGTGTTGTGAACTCAGAAAATGAGGTGAAGATAAAGGAAAGTTCCTGTTTGTTCTTCACAAGTATTATTTTTATGAAATTTGAGCGCTAAGGGAAACAATTTATCTTTGTGTTTATCACAGTTGTTCCATATTTATCTAGTCTAATTCCCGTCATATTTAGGCTATAAAAAAGATTTGCTTACATTGTCACTTCAGTAACTCAATAATGTTTTACTGAGGAAATCTCCAATTTCCACCCTGAAAATCTGCGTGAAAAATAATAAAATCACAAGAAAGTTAAAAAACACCTAGAAATAGACTGTGGCAATGAAGAGTATCTCTAATGCAATACTTCATCTGCCTGAATTAAGGCGTTCTTCCCAGAGGGTGCAGCCACAGAAGGGGCTCCTGGCCAAGGCTCACAGAGGCATTCGTTGGAGCCCCTTCACAGATTTTCTGTTGTAGTGAGTGTGATTGGAATTGTTTATCAATTGAAACGCTATTAAGATTAGGGTTGTGCTCCTTAATGACCAAACCTTTCAATCATATTGATTTTGTTATGCTGTTTTAAAACTACACAGGTAACTAAAATTAAAAGAATTATACCTCTCAAAGCAAGTGAAATTTTAAAATGTGTTATATATTTACAGAGAGAAAATAAATATGCAGGTTTTTTTCAGTTGTAGATAGCGCCAATGCATTTGGCTCTAACTTTCTTAACTACATACAATGAAATAGTAAGTGGAAAAAATCATGAAGGAGAAAAGGATAAGAGATTACGGTGGACCGAAATTGCTTTTGACTGCAATGTGTGCTTTATAACTTTTGATTATTTGCTTCCTGTGTGTCAACTCTTGGAAGTATACATGGATCAAGGCAAGTCACCAAAATTTTTTCCCATTTCCTTGGGCATAGTCACCGGTTCAGAGATAGGCAACTTAATCAAAACAGGCCAATGCATTCCGATATTTTGAACTTCAGGTGATGTGGACCTTCCTTCTGGAACTATAGTGTTAGCTAGATAAAAATTTGAGACCATATTGAAAAGACTTGTGTGCAACTAGAAGCAAGCAGAGATGTGCCAAAATGAGAGTAGCACGAAGTGTCCAGAAGCCTGGAGGACCAGCTCAATCTTTGAGGCCCTGGTTCATGGTAGCTCTTCCTTGAGTTCTATCAGCTTTTCCAAAGCTTTCCCAGCTATGGAAGCCAAGGAAGTAGAGCTAGAACACAAAAAGCAGATGTGGCAGATTTCTTACACATATTCATGTATTTGAGTAATATCATCAATGAAATAATGGAAGAGTGTTATCTAAAACAAAAATTCTCCTGAGGTGTTCATTGCTAACCCACTTAATTAAATTAAAATATTGATCATTGATTCAATACAATCACAGAATCGTAAGGCTGGTGGGACATTCCTTTGACAACTGAAATATTATTGCAGGCCCTCATGGAAGATGTCCAGTAAGAGTCAGTGAGCATCTGCTTACTCTGTTTTAGTGGCATGGAACTCACAATTTCACAAGGCAGAATATTTTAGTGTTTTCAGTTACATCATACATTTTTTTCTTATATTGAGCTGAAACATGCAGCTCTGTAATTTGATGCTAACACTATTCCTGGAGTAAAAAGAATGAGGAGTCTCTTTCTTCTGGCAGACAAAAACTTTGAAATATTTGGAAGTATTCTCATATTTTCTTCACATAATCACTTGTCCAAGATAAACATTTCCAATTGTTCTAAAGATTTCTTAAATACACAGACTCCAGAACTGGATTTAAGGTATCTCCTTTGGGTAAAATCTGCCACAGACAATTGAATTATTCATTTCCAATTCCTAGCTCCAGCGATGCTGAAAAACTTGCACATTTGAGTATGTAAAAACTTGATTAAGTGAACGGAAAAAATATCATTTTTTTTTTTTTAGACAGAACCTCGCTTTGTTGCCCAGACTGGAGTGCAGTGACGTGATCATGGCTTACTGCAACCTCAAACTCCCGGGCTCAAGGGATCCTCCCAGGCTCAAGGATCCCTCCTGTGAGTCGCTGGGACCACAGGTATGCACCACCGTGCCCGGCTAATTTTAAAATTTTTTTGGTGTAGAGACAGGAACTTACTATGTTGCCCAGGCTGGTCTTGAATTCCTGGGCTCAAGTGATCCTCCCACCTTGGCCTCCCAACATGTTGAGATTACAGGCATGAGCCACTGCACCCAACCAATAGTTATGTTTTCTGACTATATAATTAATATAGACTCATTGGAGAAAGTTTGGAAAATCAAAAGAATCATCTAAAAAGGACTTGAAATGGACAGTGCTAGTCAAATAAATATGATTTAGCCACTTTACAACTTATAAAACCTTTATAACCTTAACATTATCAAAGGAAATGCTCAAATGTTATAGCTCAGCCTTCTGCTCTAATGAGGAATTATAGCTCAGCACAATCCTCCACTATCTCCAAAATCTCTTTATCACAGCTACAGACATATGACCAACAGTTCTACCGTAAGCTTCACAATCAATTCTTTATTTCTTATTTTTCTTTTTATCATTTAATTGCTACTTTACTTACTTCTTTTGTCCTTTATAAATATTGTACTGTGTATACAAGTCTAGATTACTTTTATGGATACTGAGTTTCAGATATGCAATATACCAACTAAATCAGACTGGATACTTGTGTTAGTTGTCTGCAGCTAATTTCCCCAAAACTTAGCTAGCTTAAAGCAAAGAACATTTATTTCTCATTCAATTTCTGTGGCTCAGGAATCTGGGAGCAGCTTGGCTGAGTGGTTCTGGCTCAGGTCTCTCTGGAGGTGCAGCCATGCTGTGTCAGGTAGGGCTGCAGTCTTATTGCAAGCCTCCACTGTTGCTAGAGAAAGCCTTTCCAAGCTCCCTCATGTGGCTATTGTCAGATCTCAGTTCCTCAATGGCTGTGGGCCCGGGGAGGCTTACTTTCTGACCACTTGGGCATCTGCTTACAAAATGGCAATTTGTTTCTCCCAAAGTGGCCAAGATGGAAGGCAAGAGCTTTTATAATCTACCTATGAAGTGACATTTCATCACTTCTGTCACTGTTGGTCACACAGGCCAAGTCTGGAACCATGTGGAAGAGGACTGCTGAAGAGTGTGAAGACCCAGAGGCAGAGATCACTGGGGGCCATCTTGAATGCTGGCTACTCCAATACTAAACGAAACAATGATGTTCTTTTTTGTATTTTTTCTGTTTGATTTTTTTTCTTTTTGTAGAGACACGGTCTTGTTATGTTGCCTAGGCTGGTCTCAAACTCCTGGCGTCAAGAGATTCTCCCACCTCAGCCTCCCAAAGTGTTGGGATTACAGGCATGAACCACCAAACCCAGACACAATGATGCTTTCAGCTATGCTAGAAGACCAAAAACTCATTTAAATTTATTGTTTGGTTATGAAAGTTAGATATTAATAAGTATCCCTTCTGTGATTTGAACAATAAAAGGGTCCTCCTCCACACAAAACATAATTTGTTTTCAAAAACATAATTTGAAAACTGACAAATAACATTAGTTAACATTAAAATATTAATTTCAAAAACAAAATACATTAAAATATCACTATAGTTCACCAAAAAGACATGTGTTTCTACTTATTAAATACTTTCATAACCATTTATATGGTGATAATGCTCTGAAAATAACATTTTATTTCTTGAATTTGACAATAATTAAAAGTAACCAATGCGAAGGCTGAATCTGCAAAAATGCATTTTTGAGCCTAGATTTTATTATATTAGTCTACAGCAGAAATTAATTTATTTTGTTGGTCTCTTTAAATATGAGGCTGATATTTACTGAGTGCCTAATAAGCACTTGCTCTGTTAGGCAACTCACAATGGGTACATTTTCTTTCATCCCCACCATGCACAATAGAAGCCAGGCCAGTGACCATAAGGATACAGTGTTAGGACACACTGCTGCATCATCCAAAGGGCAGAGAGGACTCAGGCTTACTTTGCTAACCCATAGGCAGGACTTTTGTCCCCTGTCCCAATTCGTTATGATTGACAGTTCATAGCCTCTGACTTGATCAGTTTTATGTATAAAAAATCTTATTATTCATCATTTTCTTAATTCCATTTAAAATAATTTTGTATCTTTATGGTACAGGTTGTTATTTTGCTGGTTGCATTAATATTCAATAGAATATTACTTAGTTACCTATAATAGGATAATGGTATTACATAAGATCTCCACAGCCTAGTTGGAGAGAAAGAAGCAAATAGCAGCATATGGTCAGTACTATTTGTTAATTCAACTGATATATTTTGAGGCCCTACTATTTGCCAAGCATCATGCTGGGCTTTAGAACCAGAGGGCTGAAAATGGTGAAGAGTCCTTGTCTTCAATGAACTTGCATTCCAGAGATCAGCAGAGACCCTTAATTAAAAACTAGATCCATCTATATTACAGGCAGTGCAAAGAGGGATATAAACAGTGTATTAGGATACACAATAATCAGAGAAGGCCATTGTAGAAGGGGTAATCCTTAAAGGCATTTCTGATCAGGTCACAGCCAAGGTTAGACCTAAAGGGTGAATATGAGTCTGCCTTGAGTAGAGCTAGAAAAAGACATTCCAGGCAGAGAATCACCAGGATAAAGTTGGTGTATTCAAAAAACAGAAGGGAGGCTAGTAGAGTTATGTGCAATGGACAAAGAGAAGAACTAGGAGAGATGAGATTGGAGAAATAGGTGGAGAATAGATGAGTGAGATAGTACACATGAGAATGTTAACACAGTAACATTTTCATTTTTAAAAAGAAAAAAGAAAAGAATCTCATCGCTTATGCTATGGGTAGGAGGATCCAGAATGAAAGCTGTGAGACCAGAACTATTATAAAGTCGCGTATATTATTCAGGAACATAATGGAATGAAATTCTTAACTCATCATGGATAGTCTGGGGAGTGTCAGGGAGGACATGTCTGTGTTAAACACTGAGGGATCAGCCTTGCTGAGAAGAGTGGGGATGGCAGAGGGAGCAGCCAGCACAAAGGGCTGAAAGTAGGAAGTATTGAGGCAAATTTCAAGAACTGCGAGTAAGTCATCATGGCTTTAAGTTCGAGGTGTATTTCAGAATATCAAGAAATAACACGGAAAATTTAGATGAGGGTGAGCTCATAAACAGATCTGGATGCTGATCTATGGAACGCAAACTTTAAAAAGGATGGAAATCCAGTGTAGGAACATAATCAGAGTTCAGTCTTGGAAAATGATTGTGATTAAAATAAGCATAGTGAATTGCAAGGTATCAAGACTACAGAGGAAAGAAAAATACTAGAAGGCTCTCTCATTCATCCAGTTAGACAGAAGATGAAGATCTGGCCACAAAAACAGGAGATGAGTTCCAGAGTTATTCAGGAAGAACTGATAGGAGTGTAAGCTCCTTAGAATGTGAGCTTCATAAAGACAAAGACTGTTGATGTTTTATTCACTACTTTATCTCCATAGCTAGAAGAGTGCCTGGCACTTAAAAGAAGCTTAGTAAAATATTTGTGGAATGCATCTATGAATGGATGAGTTGGTGACAAATTAGGGAGGCTACATTTTTATTCTTTAAATAAATATGTATTAATCACTGACTATGTGTCAAGAAATGTTCCAGGCACTGGAAATACAGTGTTGAAAAGATACACATGTCCATCAGTCTATATCTATCTATCTATCTATCTATCTATCTATCTATCTATCTATTATCTATCTATCTATCTATCTATCTATCTATCTATCTATCTGTCTATCTCTATCCTATCTTCTATCACCCATCCATCCATCCATCCATCCATCCATTCATCCATCCATGTATCTATTTATCCATCCACACTTCTGTTCCCTTTCTACATATCATTTTTTTATCTATCTTTTTGTAAAACAGTCATTATTTAAAACCGAAACTATTTCTTACAGACACTGAAGAGAGAAGATAGAAGGAATCTTTGGAAATGCAAATTGAAACCTACAACTGAAAAATAGAGTCTTAGTTTATTTGTGTAACAAAATCCATGGGAAATTAGAAGGTATCCTGGACATTGAAAACCTCACAGATCACATGAGAAGCAGAGTGAAGGAGAATATAAAAAATTGGATGCAAAAAAGAAAAGCACCTTGTGAGAAATTTCTGCTGTTCAGGTGTTTGAAGAGCTTTTACAATCAGGAATAGCTAATACTTGATTTTTAAGGTTAGTTTTTTTTTTGCATTTTTTGTACCTAAGCCCTCTTTGAAAACCTCTAGATAGAAGCTGCTATATGTAGATTTCTTTGTGAGAGATTGGGATTGTAATCCACATGTAAATTAGCAGGATACACACACAAGAGAGTGAACCACAAGAAGTGAAATCTAACATCCAGACTTAACAGTGACTAATAAAAAAAATTCCAAATTTGCAAATATCTTGTGGAGAGTGATGGAATTTCCAAACAAACAACAAACAAAACCAGAAACACACCTATGTTAGGATTTTTTTCTAACTGTAGTTAATTCTCACCAGACAAATTAATTTCAGCTAATATTTACATTACATATTTTAGTTTTTCCTCTAGCTAAATGATTATATCTTCTGGAATGTAAGACACTGCATGCATTTATATGTATGTGTAATGGGTATCAGTGATGAGTTCAAGAGATTGACATGAAGAAGAGAGGGAGGTTCTTTGTCCAGTAGGTTCTAGTGGCTCTTAATAAAAACATAGACTCGTACTGGCTTCCAAAATGCAGATACAACCACAACTCTGCAGCAGGCAAGGCTGCACCAAACCAGCCAAGATTCAAGGATCCAGTCCTATCCAGACATAATCCAGGGATAATTGCTTTCACGTTTCTTTCCCAAAGTCTTGCACTTTTATACCACTCCCTTAAATTAAACTCCTATTGTAAACCATAATAACTCCAGTAGAGCTGACGCAATAGCAGTCTTTATGGGCAGACACCTGCAAACATCCATTTAAAGTTGCTTTTTTAGCTGCCATAAGTACTTGTTGAAGACATTTGGAAGCGTAGTTTTGCACTTGAGATGGTGTTGAAAATACAATAGCAAATCTGCCAAAAGCAAGAAGAGGCAATAATAAGGCTGGTTCAAAAGAGCTCCCTGAAATTCTGAGTGGATCATTAGACTAATTGAGTGGATATTGGACTAATGCCTTTGACAACACCTACAAGACCTACTCCGTTTGCTTACAGATAATTACAAAGTGAGGGAGAAAACAGGCGTATCCATCCCATTGCCTTTGGCAAGTCTTCCTCAAACTATAAGGTATGCGTAAGATTACTCTAGAGCCTGTGTAGGTTACAGGATGCTGGGCCCCTCCCCAGATGATCTAATTGAATAAATCCAGGATGGGGCACAGAGATATGCATTTCAACAAGTATTCCAGGTTGTTTCTGATACAGTCGTTATAGGGAAACAATAGCAGTCAGTAAGATTTAAGAAATCTACAGGGTAAATGTATTTTTTTCCCAAAACACTTCCTTTATTAGCCCACAGATGCTTGAAAATTCTTCAAGGTTGGACAGATCCTATCAACTCTTAATTAGAGATGAAGGACCATCCAGTAATTTCCAGATCTAATGAGATATAAATGTCTTAGGGGTTGTGAAGAATGTGTGTGCTCTAAAAGTAAAGAGGCTGCCTTTGTTAATAATTGGCACTAAAATCCCTGAAACCATAATGACTAGAATATGGGAAGAAAAGGGTTGTCTTTTCTTTACACCATTGCCAACACTTGTTAGCTTTCATCTTTTTTATAATGGCCATTCTAACAGGTGTGAGGTGTATCTCATTGTGTTTTTAATTTGCGTTTTTCTGATGATTAGTGATGTTGAGCATCTTTTCATGTCTGTGTTGGCCATTTGTATGTCTTCTTTGGAAAAGTTTATTCGGATCCTTTGTCATTTTTTGATTTGTTTTCTCTGCTATTGAGTTGTACGAGTTCCTTATATATTTGGCATATTCATTGCTTATCAGATATAGTTTGCAAATATTTTCTCCTGTTCCATTGGTTGCCTTTTCTTTGTGTTGATGGTTTCGCTTGTTGTGTAGAAGTATTTTGGTTTGACATAGTTCTAGCAGTTTTAAGATTTCTCACATCTAATCCAGTTCATTGAATAGTGTGTGTTCATCGAGTACTTGTTAACATATTGATGGCTTTGAAGAGTTTACTAATCAATGATGAAGACCTGATACCCTTTCAAAGATTTAAATGTCAGAGACAAGAAAATGTAATATGGGCGTAAAATAATAAAGTTGATTGAAATGCTACAGAACGCTTTCTCACAATTGTAAAAATATGACTGTTGTGCAAATTCCTTGATAGATCACAAAACAAAGAACTCTACACCTTAGTTTTCAAAGTCCTTCATGTTCTGAACACTTAACTTTTCCAAACATATCTCAGATTGCTCCCTATTTGTATGCCTGAGTTCTAATTCACATGTCAATGGACACATCTAGAGGATTTCCATATTGATAGCTGTACTTGTGCTGTCTTCTCAAACCTTCTTTCACTTATTTTTACCCCTGGGAATCCCATTCTTCCTCAAGGTCAGTCTCATGTCCCCTCCAGATGCTTTACCTGCTCACACTCCTAATACGTGGATTAGGAGTATCTCTCCTCCCCTTCCCTTCTAACGCACCCTGATCTCCTGATGGCAGTTATCAGAATTTGCATTGTATTGCTTTGTTTCTTTGATTTATTTAGTTTACATGTTTTTTTTTTGCAGTGATTTCTCTGTGGTGTGGGAAGTCTTACAGTTCTCATTATACATAAGCAAGAAATATTTATTATGTAAGTTATTGATATAACAAAAATGAATAATTTCAATTTTGATCTAAGTTATTTATGAATTCATAAAGTTTATATTACTTAATGTTCTTGGTGATGGGGTCCTCGTTCATAAACCAAAGATGGCAACATCTGCTCTGCAGGATTGGTACAAAGATGAACTGAGGCCATTTATGCAAGGCACTGGCATACACTTAAAATATCAGAAACATCCTTGTAGATGCAAAAAAGTACAGAAGATAGAAAACAAAAAATATTACATTGATATTGATATATAGATAGTAATACTAAGGGATGTCTGAAATAAAGTCAATTTGAAAAAGTTTTAAACAACATTTATAATATTTGCTCAGAATTTTATGAGGCAGTAATTTGGTTTGGGGTCAGCTAGGATGGCTTCTCTCTGCTCCAAACAGTTTGACAGGGCTCACTCACATATCAGGGACCTCACGTGGGATTGCTGGAATGATTGACATGGTGTATTAGTCCATTCTCACACTGCTATAAGGACATATCCGAGACTGGGTAATTTATAAAGAAAAAGTTTAATGGACTCAGTTCCACATGGCTGGAGAGGCCTCACAATCATGGCAGAAGGTGAAGAAAGAGCAAAGGTACGTGATACACGGTGGCAGGCAAGAGAGCATGTTCAGGGGAACTACTCTGTAAAATCGCAAGATTTCATGAGAACTCACTCACTGTCACAAGAACAGCATGGAGGTAACCACCCCCATGATTCAATTACCTCTCACCAGGTCCCTCTCATGACACGTGGAGGTCACGGGAACTACAATTTAAGATGAGATTTGGGTGGGGACACAGCCAAACCATATCAGGCAGCTTAAAAGAATGGGTCTCTCTTTACCTGACCTCTTATCCTCCATCAGCATAGTCTGGATTAATAACATGGCAGGAGCATTGCAAGTTAGAAAGTTTCCTTTGCACTCTGTTGGCTACAGAAAGCCATGAGGCCAGCCTTGATTCTAGGTCTGGAGCAGTAGACTCCACCTCTTGATGGAAGAAGCTGAAAATGATTAGTAGCTAATTGTAGTCTATCAAAATAGAGGAGATAGGGTGATGGAGGGTGGCTTGGAGAAGGCAGGGCTTAGGAAAGCAATGAAGCCACCAAAAGTATGCTTCAGATTTCAGGTAAACATGTGTGATTGATGGGACATGAGAAAACTTGAGTACAGTTGTGTATACACGAAGTAGTTATGTATCATTGTAAAGAGAGAGTTGAAGAAGAAAAAGTAAGAGAGATGAAAGATAATTGAAAGTATATCAAAAAGCCTGTGAGCTCTAATAAAGGAAGTGAAATGATAATAACCACAGCTGGAGGTGAGAATCCATGCTTCTGTCTATGAACCATGGAAGAGAGGGATTCACAAGATGAGAAGAGGGGAAAGAGGTCTGTCTCAGTAAGCCAGGCAATTAGCCATTGGGTTAAAGTTTGTGAGTGTAAATAGGAAAGGGATAGGTGTTCAGTAATGTTTTAGAGCATAATGAGCAAGAATAGAGAAGATAAGAACCATAGCAGGAGGCATCTAAAGAGATGTTAGGTGAACACATGATTTATCATCCAAAATTGGATTTTTGAGAGAAAAAGAGTGCTATTAATTATTGCTCCAGGAAAACAGGAGCTAAGCCAGTATCTACATACAGTTATCTGTGTCTTAGAAGACCAAATGAATTGTGACACTTACAAAGGTAAAGAAAAATTGATAAAATTTTAAGCTTAGAAAAACATAATGAATATGACTTTTGCTAAAGTTTAAGGCCAAAAGGGCACCCAAGTGAAATGCTCTGTGGGTAGAGAAATCAAGAGAACTATAAAGAGCTTACAACCTGGATTGCTGGGAGATAATAATAGTAATTATATTTTACATTTACATAATGCCTTATGATTAAAATACTTTCACAGGCACTGCCTCATTTTATCCTTACAGTAGCCCTTCCAGGTAGAGAGACTGGTTACTATCCTCCTTATATGGGGAGAAAGAGTGCTACACAGAAGACAGCACGCTCTTTCAAGATGCCTCATTATGGCTGGCAGGTGCAGTGACCTTGCTGTGTATCCCTGGAAAGGTCATATAACCTCTTTGAGCATCAGGTTTTTTTTTAACCCATAAAAGAAGGGTAATAATGAGAATTAAATAATCTCTCTCTATATATGTATAGTTTATTTATATGAAATTTAACTTATGTATATATACACACAATGTATATGTCTAGTTACAAGCATGTATTGTATATTGGAAAAGTTTATCCCTTTCCACACTCTGTAGATGAGAAAGCTGAAGTTAAGTTTTGTTGAAAGAGCCACATAATGAACTCAAATCTCCCAGTCCAGGGCTCTTTGTGCTAAGCCATTTGCCGATTACTGGCAGTTGAAATAACAGGAATGAATGAGTTCTCAAAGGAAGTAAGCATATATGTGATCTAGGGAAGGAATAAAAAAAATACGTCTCCCAACATCCTAAAGAAAAGAATTCTCAATAATAATTTAAGGAAAAAATTAAGAAAGGTTCGAAAAACAGTTACAAGTTTATTGAAACAAATATTGACAATCTTAATGAATCTGACTTTTTTAGAGAAGTAAAAATGGAGGACATTTCAGGAGATGCAGAATGCAATATAAATGGCAGCTCAAAGCTGGAAGGCAATAGGTCTGAGTTCAAGTTGAGGTTGATGGACTAGAGAAGAGGAGTAATCATTGACGCAAGAGAAGGTGAGTGAAAAGCTGAAGGGCAGGTCTTTCCTGAGATTGGCTGATTTCAGTCTGGATAATGTCCAATGAATGTAGTGAGGTCTAGATTGAGGTGGGGAGGAGTTAGCCAGACAGGCTTAACTGCTCTTGGCCTCAGTTTACTCCATGATCCTTTTCAGTCTCACAATTGTATGATTCTGACGAACTTGTCAGTTCTAGGGAAGAGGGAATGGAAAAAGGGCTTTATACGTGGCAGTTTTGTCTCCAATGCTTCTGACAATATTCATTACCAGTTAAATACCAGTGTTCTAAGAATTATTTTCCTTATGGTGAACCTGAATGTCCTTTTTTTCCCTCTGTACTCACTGAAATCCTCTCTTTCAATCACTGCAGTCTCTCCTGTCTCCCTTTTTTGTTTGCCCTGTTTTCTGGTTGTACCCTCTATTTATACTTTTAATTCTCCCTTATTATATGCCATCTATTTGTATTCTGAGAATCTGTTTGACAAATTTCTTTCCAGAAAACCCATACCCACAATTAACCTAGTTATTCAGTGTGTATGGGGGTATTTATTCCCTAAGAAAAGCATTCTTTGTCCCTCAAGCAGCCCAACCATGATAAAATGTCTGATACATCTTTACGGTAGTAGGAGTTTTAGCCATTTTGCTATAGTCATGTCCATTTCATAATTTACTTTTTACTTAATATTTTGCTAGTCACTTTTACTAGCCAATTCCAAGATTTACTAATTGTAATCTGAATTCAGACCGAAAGATATTTTTTGTACCAGATTTTGTCCTCAACACTTTCTTAACGGGCAGTGTTTGTCCATTAGCAATTTTCTTGGAAATAATCCTGCTGAAAGAATACTAAAAACACAAAACTGCTTAGACCCAGTTAGGAATTGAACTTCTGATTTTCCCCAGATAAGGTGCTTCATATTATGGTTTACTTATTACTTTCTTTCTTCATTGATTCATCAATCATTCATTTTCTCAGCAAACAGTTGCCATCTCCTATGTGTAGTGTTTTGACATGCAATTACTAAACATTTTTTAAACACTGAACTTAATTTTTGTTTCAAGCCTACATGTTAGATACACTTCAGCTTACTCTCTGAGAGTGCAAAATTTTCCCAGGGTTGAATCTAAGTTCTGTGGGCCCGTGTCAAACCAAGTCATTCATTTGATATTTAAAATCTTCAGTTGTTCACCTTGGATTCTGCTGAGAAGCCCCTATTTCAGGATGATTTTCAGTTGTATCTGTCAAATAAAACCAGGAAAACCAAAATTCTTCTAGATATTAAAATTAGTGGAATTTAATAGAGGGATTTGCTTACACAGGTTACAGGGAGAGTTATGAAACCGAGGAGAGGACTATGGAACCTCCCGTATACTAACAACAGCAGAAAGCTGCAACTTCCCAGATGATGAAGGAAAAGGGAGTATTGCCAGACCCAGGAATGGGGTTCACCTGGCAAAAGGCAGAACCTGGGCTTCAGTTGGGCCCTTCTGATAGAGCTGGAGGGTGGAGTGAGGGAAAGTTTATAGTCCTCTCTGCCTCTGTCCTCCAGTCTCTCACCTAGCAGGTGGCAGCTGAACACAGGAGCTTGGGAAAACCAGCCTCAGTAGCCCATCTAGTATACTTGACTCTTGGAGCAAATATACCACTCCTCTGTAAGAGAAGATTTTTTCCAGAATAAGCTTCAAGTTAACACATTTTTATTATCTATACTTTAATAAACATTTTTATAGACATTACTCTGAAGAAATTCCGGTGCGTTCATACAGGTTAGAACCACTTGAGCTAGCTAGCATATAATCTATGCCTCCCATTTCAGTAGCACAGAAATTGCAAAGACATGGAAACAGAACAGAACTCTGTCATTTTATCATGACTTGAGGGTTTTATTTGTTTTTAAAAAAATTAAAACAGTAAAACAGTATGGCTGGAGAAAAATTATTTGAAAATCATGCCTTGCTGAATTGGAATCTGGGAGAAAACTCTTTAACTTTGGCAACAGACCCATGAAGCCAAGTCCATGTGTGTCAGGGTGCATGGTAGTGTAGATGGCATCTTCTGTCTATTCATTTGTAGCATAGATGACATCTCTTTATCTATCATCTATGTGTCTATCTAATCCTCTATTATCTATCAATCACTATCATTATCTTTCATCTATCAATCAATCCATCAACTGTCTAAATATTATCTATTTATCATATATCTGTCATCTGTCTATTAATTGTTTGTCTCTCTGTGTACCTACTATCTATTTATCTACCTATCTGCCTATCCATCAATCTTAGTTTGCTAGGGCTCCCATATCACAAACTGTGTGGCTTAAAGCAACAGAAATTTATAGTCTCACCGGGCTGGAGGTTAGAATTCTGAGATCCAGGTGTCCGCAGGGTTAGTTCCTTCTGAAGGTTGTGAGGGAAGAAGCTGTTCCAGGCCTCTTTCTCTAGCCTACAGATGACGATCTTCTCTCTATGTGTCTCCACATCACCTTTTCTCTGTACCTGTCTATGTCCAAATTTCCTCATGTTTTTATAAGAACACCAGTCATATCTAATATCGTACCTTAATAATTTTATTTTAACCTAATTACCTCTATAAAGACCCTATCTCCAAACACAGTTGCATTTTCATTTATGCAGAGGTGAGATCTTTAACATATAAATGGGGGGAAGGCACAGTTAAGCCCATAACACTACCTACCTCTCTGAAGAGTAATCACAATGATTGTTTAGAACTTACATCAAGAAATTACGTTTTTTTGTTTGTTTTGATGTGGTGTTTTATCACTAACATTAATTAGAAAGGTCAGCATGTGAAGATAATAAAGAACAGACCAATATTTAGTAGGTTTTATTATTGCTTTTCTATTATTTACAGAGAGAGCCCCCTCCTATTGCCTGTACCTGGGGAGGACTACTCTTACCACAAGCTCTTGGCACACACTGCCCAGCCGTGAGCATCAACCTCCACAGGATACAGATTAGACAGAAGAGTGAAGGAGCGGATCTGAAGGCATGCAGGCATGGATGGGCCAGCTGCTTGTCCATGTGCATGACTGCTGTGTCTTATCTAGTCCCAGCCACTAGACCTTTTGGGGTCTGGCATGCTCTGTGCCCCTCTCGGATGGGTAGGAAATGTTCTTCTGCTCCCATGGCATTCCAGCTGCGGGGAACTTGGCAAGATTATCTTTTAGGCTGTCAGACTAAATACATCACAGAGATGTCACTTATCCTCCAGCACTGTGAGGTCACAGGGAATACTTTGTTGACATCCTCAGCTCCACCTGAGTTAGGACACAGATCATTTCTGCCCTTGGATTCTCGAACCCATCTGAGAGTTTATTATTCCCCTGGGCCCCAGTCCCCAGGAACTGGACTAGGGAGTGGCCACCAGGCTACTCCCAGGGACACACTGATATCTAGACCCTCTAAACTCTGCTCCTTATTATTATACCTTCATCCAAGGAAATCATTTTATACTCTTAATCTTAAAGATAACCATGTTATTCTTGGCCCACGATCTCCTAAGAATCTGGGCTTTTTATACTTAAAGCCAATAACTTTCTTTACATTTCTGAATTCCATAGTTTCATCTCTTCTCTGGGGGAAGAGGGGTTGCATAGCAGTTAAACCCTCAAACCATTGCTCTGTATGTATACTGTTTTTTGATCATTCCTCAAGTTATTATTAAATAACAACTTAGTCCTGTTGTTGAATTCTTGATTTCTGCATGTTAACTATGTGACTTTGGCCAAGTGAGATAACTTTGTATGTCTCAATTCTTTTACTTGGCGTGTTTTGGTAACGATATCTACACTCTCTACAGCACATGGTGGTTACAAAGATCAAAACAGTTTAACAAAATGCTTTTAAATATAGCAAGATTTTTTACAAATGAAAAAGATTATTGGTGTGCATTTAATTAAATTTGTAAACTGCAGAAGTATTATTCTCTTAAAACATCTTCAACCATGTGTGATTAAATAATATTTTGTGATGTTAACTATTTTTCTATTTTCTGATGTCAACTATTTTTCTCTTCTTATATTCTCCCTTTTTCCCTGGTCCCCATTCCAGAAGGTGATTAGCAAAGAATTTCACTGAGTATGTAGAAAAACGGAAGACAAAAGTACCCTTGAAGAGTTTTAGCCTATGCATTTGCTTCTGAAAACCTCTATGAAATTGCACAAGGTTTTTGACAGTGGGGAAGGAGAAGAAGGGTTACAGAGGCGACATTAGAAACATTTTATTGGGAAGTAGCCATTTTCTCTACCACTGCTTGTAGATAGCTGGTAACCAGGTCAGCAGGTAAGGTTCCTGGCTATGACTCTGGATAATGGTACCATAGATCATCTCAACACCAGCTATATTGGTATTTTCCAAAGTTCCCCAAGCAATTCTAATATACAGCCAGGGTTGAAATCTACTGGTTCAAGCAGCCCAGAACAAGAGTCTCAAAAAAAAAGGCCAAGTATGGCAGAACTGACGGAGCTAAGAAGCCTACAAAGACTCTGTGGGCAGATAAAATAGACAACTTCTCGGATACCTGCAGTTACTGATGACCATGGACTGACCCCGGAAACCACCATGGAACACTGCTTAGCCCTGCATAAGATCCTAACAACTGTATAATATGTGGGGAAGTACTCAAGAAGTTGAACTTCAGTTAAATTTTAGAAAATAAAGATAAATTTCATGCACGCCGGGGTTTGTAGTAAGAAATGTGCATTCTTAATGCATCTTTAAATTCCTGGAAAATTAGTAAAATTTATTTTTGGTGTAATTGGAAAAATACTACAGCACAGTGGAGCAGGGAAAAATAATCTTTCCAAAGCTACACATTGATTAATGGAAGGCCAAGCAACAAAAAACTTAGTTCCTGAAATGTTAACACATATTCAATAGCTAATATTATCTTATGATTGCACCAAGTGTTATACCTTTTTACTCTTTGATCCTCTGGCTAGCAGAATAACATACTTCCCCATTTAGGCTGAGGAATCCATTCTTGTAAAGCTAATTACTTCTAGGTGAGCTAAAAGGTAAGAAAAATGATTCTATGACAACTTATTTGTCTGTAAAAGAAAAATGACTCTTTTCCAACATACCCAATATTAGGCCTTTCTGAATCAAGTCTGATTAAAAAAAATCAATCTTAGGAAAAATTCATCTTAATCACTATTTTTCTTATTTTTATTGCTAATCTTTGAAGAGATTTACACTTGTGTGATCTTATCATTTAATATTACCAGTGTTTTAAATACAGTTTTATATTACCAGGGGCTTCACCTACTGATGTCTTGCTGGTGGTTTGTAGAACAGAGTGAAGGTTGGATATTCACATCCAGGCTTGAGATAGCCCTGATTTAATGTTTCAGAGTTACTAAGTGATCTTGTGAGGACAGAAATTTATTCTAATTGACCCCACAGTTAAATATATCAACATCATTGTAATCTATTTTATTTTATTACCATAAGGATGAAGATGCAATAAATTTTGGTGAGCAAATTCAAGCTTCTCATTGCAATTATATACTCAAAATTAAATACATTTTTATTACAAAATAAGCACAATATTTGAAGAGTTAAAACTGAACATGTAAACACTGATTGATTCACAAGATCTAAAAGCTATTCAGAAGCAACCCATAGGGGTGATCTTGCCTCATAAACACTCCCCACTCACTCTCACCCCACATGACCCACCACACTTTTAACCCTGATATTGATATGGGAAATGAAGAACTGCGAAAATCATGTGTGTAATTCAAGCAAAACAAAAAAACCTTCACCATACCTATTTGTTTAGTAGAGAATACAAAAAAGGTATTTATCTTAGCCTGACTAATTGTCTGAATCATTACCTTGATTCTTCGAATTGCTTAGCATGTTTATACCTGTGCAATGACTAAAGAATAAAACAAAGAAAAGAAACCATTCCCTTCAATGCCCAAACTGCAATTTTCTATTTGGGACCATATAACCTCTAGATAAGAATTGAGTGTTAATAGCCTCCCATTGATGTGTCTTATCAAGATAGATGCTTCTGTCTGCTTGACGTGCAGATGGTAGGCTATGAAAAATGTTAGTTTTCATTTATAAATTATTTTCCTTTAAACAGTAATTCTAGGCGAGTTTAACTGTATAAATTAGAGACCTTAAAATCTGTCTTCTTAATTGTCCTAAGAGAAATCAGAGCTCCCTTTTCACTAAAGTGTCTAATTTTTATTGTGTGAGTTCCTAAAGGAACAAAGCCTTTCATTAGATGGACATTTTCATATTTTGACAAATTCAACTAAAAATTATTGTTTGATATCTACAATTTTCCATGATAATCTTTATAAAAAGGTCACCATTTAGTTGTTAGTGTAGTACAAGAAACAATGTAGAGGAAAAATAATAGGTTATATTTTAGAATAGGTATATGTTTTATTGTTATAGAATATCAATTTCAACTTTAGATTATCAGATAATATATGATGGTCAAAAAGTAGTAGTCCATCATTGTATACTTGCTAATGATTATGGGTATACTTGAATTTAGAATATGAAAATTGGAGCAGCGATTGAGTCCAACAATAGTCAATGCATTTAATACACCTGAAGTCAGAATATCCAAGTAAGTCATTTTCATTCCTACCACCAGTAACAAATTGAAACTTTCATATCAATTTAAATCTAGACATAAAGCAAGTTCTCCTGCCTCACATACTTACAGTTTCTAGCAGGACTTTATAAAAAACATTGACCATAGTCCATACTTGGAGCCAAAAGGAGGCATTAGACATAACTGGTGGAGGTCTTACTAAGCATTGTCGTGTTTCTTCGCTTATCTGTGTGTGGCACACAGTAGCCAGGCACTGGATATCTGTACGCTTGCTTCTTTCTGTTGCAGCAGCAAAATCCACAAAGCAGACCCCCTCCAATGAAGAGGACAGCAGCGCTTGCCCAGCCAAGGAAAAGTGCTGCTCCCAGCTCTCGTTTCTGACCTATGTGGATGGCTGGGTTGTAGAAATCTCTGATGATTATATTGGCTGTCCAGCTCACCGGAATCAGAACGAAGATGCCCGTCAGGATGAAGAGGACTCCTGAAGTTCCCAGAAGGTATGCTTTGGCCCTCTCGTTAGAGCCTGTGCACTGGACCTGCTTCATGCCACAGATGCCAATAAGCAGGGCGATCAAGGAGAGAGCAACAGCCACACACATAAGGGCCCGGGCTGTTTCCAGGGCAGGCGGGAGAGCCAACAAGGAGCTATAGACCTTGCATTGCAACCGGACCCTGGCTTGTCGGATGCAGTTCATCCAGAGCCCTTCCCAGAGCCTCTCAAAGACAATAATGTTGCTGCCAACAAAAGCTGATACTCTCCACTGAGGCAGAAGGGTTGTGGCAAGAGTCCCCACCATGCCAAGGAACCCAAGAACCAGCCCAGCAATTTGCAAGGGATAAAATGCCATTGCCTTTACTTTGAAGACTGGTTCAATTCGGAGTGGTAGAAGATGCTCAAGATGTAGAACGTGGAAGCCTCTTGAGTCTAGAGAAGTCTTTGATGATGTTCTCCTTGGCTGCTGCCCATAACGTTTTAGTCCAAATCAGCAGCTGTGACTGAACTTGGCCTAACTAGAAGTACCTGTTGTAAATGCATGTTGCCTTTTTTCATACACATTCATTTCAGTATGGATTATTTACTAGTCATATATAATTGTTTCCCAGCCAATAAGAAGGTAGCTAGGGGTGTGTCAAGAAATACTGCATTCAAGTTTAGGATTTCTCATATTATTATTGCCTTAGCAATGCTGTAATTAAGTGTCAAAGTTTCTATTGTGGATTGCTAATTACAGAGCTGAAACTTCCTGTGTAAAAATCACTCTGACATAAAAGTATAAATACACGTGTCAAGACACAGCTGAAGACAATGCCAAAACGTTGTAAGTTTATTGGGGAGTAATTAAAAAACATTTTGGACTTTATTACTTTATTCTAGTGTAAGCCACTTTTCCTTAAGATGGTAATCAATTCTGGCTTTAATAAAGATGCCTCAATAGGGAGAAATGTTTAGGTATTAGTTTCAAGACACACGAAAACTGTTGATACTTAGGAGGAGCCCTAAGCAAGAAATTAACATTTCATTTCTTAAGATCCAGAAAAGAAGAAAATAGAGAAGTACTCCTTATAATTAATTTGAATGAACTGTTAATTATTACATTAACTGTTAAGGAGCACCTCTCTCTCTATTGAAGTAATGTTTAGTATGGAAACTTTCATTCAATGTTTCTTCAATGGCAGCTTGAAATATATCACATTTATTAAAGCCAAACACATACCTTTCACTTTTATGGAACAATATAAAAGTGGCCCTTGAAATAAGCTATGCAGTCACTTAAAATTTAGACGCTAGAGAACATTTTAGTGCTGGAAGTTATCTTCAAGGCCATCAAACTTAAGACCCTTATTTGCCAGATGAATGGGAGGTGTGTGCAAAGTGTTTGGCTGAGACAAGCCATGTGGTAACTGATCCAGGAACAAGCCCAGCCCTGTAACTCACTATGCTTACCTCCTCTGTCTGGTCCAATTCAAAAATAGGAAGGAAAGATGCTTTTTCAAATCTTTTCATATAAGTGGGACTAAACCCAGTAGAAATTTAACACTATCCTTTCTATAGTTTTTCAAATGGTTTTCAAAGGAAGAAAAATTCAACTGAGATTATTTCAAAATTCGAGTCAAGTTGTAGCTTTTGACTGCCGCTTTCTTGCCACTCCCTAGAGGCAGTGGGGGGCTTCATGTGGGAGAAGTGGACCCTTTTCCTTTTTCTTTTACATCCCACTGGCAAGGGATCTATTCTAAGGATGAAAATGTCTCCAAAGCAAGCACGCCAACCACACTCCAGGTGGGAGGCATTACAATTTGCAAAATGTCCTCCATTTCAGTCAATTACAGGCCAAAGATTTAATGGCTGGTCCAATGACATCCAGATTTAAAGAGTCCACTCACTGAATTA
This sequence comes from Pan troglodytes, assembly GCF_028858775.2. Taxonomy (NCBI): domain Eukaryota; kingdom Metazoa; phylum Chordata; class Mammalia; order Primates; family Hominidae; genus Pan; species Pan troglodytes. Next base: position 30,931,827 of record NC_072420.2, read on the forward strand.
ATGAATGTGAAAATCATTGAGTTTTCAAAATGATTGGTCTGAGAACTCCCTCTCTAAGGAACGTGAATCATTGAGCAAACAGATGACTTCTGTGTCGTTAACAGTTTCCCAACACCGGATTGGATGAAGGGTTTCTTTGGCCCTTTGTTCATGGTTACTGAGACATAGGCTTAACCATTCCCTCCCTGACAGGATTTTCCAGCATTACTCTGATTTGTTACTTCTGGGTCCTCTTCCTTGTTCTAGTTCCTCTTCCTCATTCTACTTCAGTTTTATTGCTGTGTTCATTTTGTCCTGGAAGTTTCCAGTGTTTTTTTCCAATTATTTGCTTTCTCATCAGCTAGAGCATATTATCTGTATTATAAGTGAGAACACATGTTTGTTTAAGATATGGAGATACCTCCTAAATATAAAAATAATCTGAGGCTGGATACAGTGGTTCACATCTATAATCCCAACACTCTGAGAGGCTGAGGCAGGTGGATTTTTTGAGCCCAGGAATTTGAGACCAGCCTAGGCAAATAGTGACACGTTTCTACAAAAAAATAAAAATTAGCTGGATGTGGTGGCAAACGCCTGCAATCCCAGCTACTCGGAAGGCTGAGGTGGGAGGATCGCTTGAGCCTGGGAGATCAAAGCTGCAGTGAGATGTGATTGCTTTACTGCACTCCAGTCTGGGCAACAGAGTGAGACCGTATTCCCAACCCCCAAGAAATGAATAACCTGAAAAACATAAATAACGTAGGAGCTCTTGGTCTTTGCCTCTCACCGACAAAACCAATTGTTAAAAACATTTTAACCTTCTCTCCTTTGTATTTAGGGGAAGATACTGCTTTCCTCTCCAACCTTTCTATGAATCTTATCCCCTTCTATCTCATCAGTGGGACTTGCTCTATTGATCATTCCCTCCTTTCATTGTACTGACACCTTCTCCCTCTCTCTGAGGTGTCCCTTAGAAAATAAACATACTCAATCTTCTTCTGTTTTAAAACTCCATCTTGGTACATATACATCATGGAATATTATGCAGCCATATACAATAATTACATCCTGTCGTTTACAGCAACATGGATGCAGCTGGACGCCATTATCCTAAGTGAATTAATACAGGAACAGAAAACCAAATTTCACATGTTCTCATTTGTAAGTGGGAGCTAAACATCAGGTACATGTAGAGATAAAGATGGCAACAACAGACACTGGGGACTACTAGAGAGGGAAGGGAAGAGGGAGAAAAGGGTTGAAAAGCCAACGATTGGGTACTATGCTCACTATCTGGGTGAGGGGATCATTCACACCCAGATCTCAGCATCAGTAAACGACTTACACATGTGCCACCTCCACCTCCAGGGTTCAAATGATTCTCCTGCCTCAGCCTCCCTAGTAGCTGGGACTACAGGTGTGTGCCATCTGTAAAATAAAAGTTGAAATTATAAAAATGTAAGAGAAATGAATAAAAATAATAAAATAAAATAAAATGAAATTTCATCTTGCCAGATCTGTATTCCTTGCCATGTATCTCTACACATGTTTTGGTCCTCTCTCACATTTCCCACTGCTATACACATTGAAATCTGCCTTTAGTCATCATGCTACCCACAAACACCTTCCTAAAAATGTTATAGACTTCTTGGACATCCTAGCTACTATCTTTACCAAAACGCTTCCATATGTCTGCTTATTGATATTTCAATAAAGGTCACAACAAACCACTGTCTTCTAATGAGAGACAGTGAAGGGCATGTGCTCTGGAGAGAGATTTGGTTCTGTCTTGGCTTGATGCCTTAGCCATCCATCTCAGGCATGTTTCTGAATCCCCCCAAAAGTGCCTGTTCTACAAAATCAGGATAATAATAACATCAAATTCACAGGGCTGCCTTGAAGATTAAATAGAATGTGTGCAAAGAACCTGGTCCTGAGCAAACACCCAGGAAAAGTTTTCTGTTAATATTTGTCTCATTTGTTTTTGTTGTATTATGGTCCTTATTACTTCTCCACATACGCATTCTCACTCTTCTTTCTGTAGGTGCCCTTCACCATGTTTGTTTTGTTTGTTTTCTTCCAGACTTCCTGATATACCTCAGTATTCTTCTCACTTGGCACACTCTCCCTAAGGCACCTCACCTATGTCTGCACAGCATTACCTACCTCCTGTCAGGCCGTAAGTTCTGAATCTGTTGTCTTTAGTCCATGCCTGTTTCGGTTTGCCACCCTCAGCTCATTTTTCTCTCTTATTCTTTAATAAATATGTGCCTAGAGTGGACACTGTGATGTTCCACCCAGATGTCTTTTTCAGCTGCTTAGAGTGCTGTGGGCAGAACACCCTCAGCTCTCAGCCTCATTCAGGTATTACCTGGAAATAGGCATGTCACTCAAATTATTCCCCATTCATAGATGTAGCCCATATCCAGCGACTCATCAATATGGTCCTGACCGCTAGCCCTGTTAGCCCCATGGGGTTAACACTCAGGGGCTATTCTAGCTCCAGAGCTCACTGTGTGGTCAGATAAGGCCTTCATTAGCCCTGTATCCCAACTAAACTTCTCCAGATGGCCAATCCTCTTTCTTACCTTCTTTTCCTAAGGTGTTGATCTCATAATAAACATAATGCACACTAATCTCTGCCTCAGAGTCTCATGCTCAGGGAACCCAACCATTGACTGACACCTTATTCAAATGGATTAAATATGATTTCTGTTCTATGCTGTGTCTTAGTTCAGCCCTTTGACATTCCTCATCTGTACCATTTCAAGAATGTCTTACCTAACCTCCTTGCCTCTGCCCTTTCTTACTACTTTCTGATTCATTTTCTATTGAAGAACCACAAAACCTTGTGGAATCAAACTCTGTACATGCCACCACCTTACTTAAAATTTTTCATTATTTCTCTGTTGCCTGTAAAATCAGATCCAAATTCCTTAGCATGACACGTGAGACCAATTTTTGAATGACCCCTGCCCAACTTTAAAACTTAGCTTCTGACCATGACTCCATTCCATGTCTTCACGGAGCTTACATTTTAGTGAGCATGATAAATACTAAACATGCAATTGCCAAAATACATATTATTAAAAATTAAGGTATAGCTATCGTTAAAAAATATATGGTGTAAACAGAAATGATTTTAGTTTTAACTAAGGGTTCTCTAATGAAGGAAGGGCACTCTGATAAAACAATATTTAAACTGCAACCTGAAGCTTGAGTAGGAATTAGCCAGATAATTCAACAAAGAGTGAGAGAAAGAGAATTCTGGGCACAAGAGACCATCTGGGTAAAGGCAGTGCAGGCAAAGAGAGTTTGGGTCTAATGCAAGTGGAAGACCAAGCCAGAGGAGGGTGAGAGAATTGAGATGAGGTTGCAAATGTAGACAAGGTCCAGATATGCAAGCAATGTGAACCATGTAATAATCTTCTAAGAGCAATGCAAAGCCAGTTAAAGATTTTCAGCATGGGACTCACACAATCAAGACTCAAGTCTGCTTAAAAACAAAACAAAAGGCCACGTGTGGTAGCTCACGCCTGTAATCCCAGCATTTTGGGAGGCTGTAGCGGGCAGATCACGAGGTCAGGAGTTCAAGACCAGCCTGACCAACATGGTGAAACCCTATCTCTACTAAAAATATGAAAATTAGCCGGCTGTGGTGGCACATGCTTGTAATCCTAGCTACTCAGGAGGCTGAGGCAGGAGAATCACTTGAACCCAGGAGGCAGTGGTTGCAGTGAGCCAAGATTGCAGCACTGCACTCCAGCCTGGGTGACAGCAAGACTCTGTATCAAAAAAAAAAAGAAACAAAAAACCACACAGAAAAAACACCAACCACCAAAACAATATGGCTATTCTGGAGAAATTAATTAGAAAGAACAAAACTGAACACGAAGAAACCATTTAGAAGGTTATTGCGATAGTCCAAGTGAGAGATGATGAGAGATGATAGAAGCTGGATTAGAGGAGGGGCAATGTAGGAGTGGATGGCTTTACACTATGTAGAGGAGCTACAATTGCTGAAGGTGGGTGATAGACTGGAGGTGGGGGAAGGTTTCAGAGATGCCTGTTGTACTGTTGACATGAGCATCATTGTACTCGGAGTTGCATTTACCATGACGTGAGACACTGAAGGCTGAGTGACCTTTTAGAAAAAGATTAAGGGTTCAATTTTTAGATGTGAAGTCTGAGCTGCCTGTGAGCCATACCAGTAAATAATTTATAGGAATTAGATGTTTTGGAGCACTTAGGGATAATCTGGGCTGTACACATATGCAAGAATCCATAACCTCCATCCTGTCCACAAATTATCTCTGATTAGATCACAATCAGTGAGACAAATCTGCTAATAAGGGCTGCTGACTAATGGTATTCTTTATGTCCTCCTGAGACTTGTACTGAGGTCTTAGGGAATCTAATTTACATTGAGGAGTTTTTTGCTTTCCTCTGAAAAAATGTGTTAGTTTTACTTTCAGCATCAGCTTGAAATGAATAGAAGTAGAGGTATAACATCCGAATGGAAAAATTAGGACACAACGCATCCTCCTCTTGCCTTGTCTCCCCTTTCAGGGGTTCCAAACCAGAAAATATTAAAACGTTCTCACAACTTACTGTATGTCTATTTTGTTTTTTGTTTGTTTGTTTGTTTGTTTGTTTCTTTTTTGGAGATAGAGTCTCATTCTGTCACCCGGGCTGGAGTGTAGTGGCACAATCTTGGCTCACTGCAAACTCCACCTCCCAGGTTCAAGCAATTCTCCTGTTTCAGCCTCCTGAGTAGCTGAAATTACAGGTGCCCACCACCATGGCCAGCTAATTTTTGTATTTTTAGTTGAGACGGGGTTTCGCTATGTTGGCCAGGCTGGTCTTGAACTCCTGACCTCAGGTGATCTGTCCACCTCGGCCTTCCAAAGTGCTGGGATTACAGGTGTGAGCCACTGCACCCAGCCTGTGGGTCTATTTTGAAAGAGAATGCCCTGTCTCCCACAGTAGCCAGTTCAAATTTTAACAGATACAAATGAGTCAAAAAAGCTTTAACTGGATGCCCATTAGGCTGATTTGAAGTTGTGTTGAAGTATATTTATGCATACACACACACACACACACACACTTCCCCACTCTGTTATTGCTCATTGTATTGTTGACTTTCATATATCTGTTCCCCCTACATAAAGTACCTTCTCAATTCCCTCTTCATGTCAACACATGCACATTGCCCACTTAATACTTATTCATTCTCCTTTGGATTTTGGTCCAAATTTAGTTACAAGAGAAACTTGCCCTGAATTCTCAGATCATAACAGCATGAGGTTTGTTCACAAAATAAATGCCACATTTGCTAAACATTAGCCATGAAATTGCCTGTAAAGATTTTAGGAGCAAGGCAGAGTGTCTGTGCAACAAAAACCCATTTTTTTTTTTTTTCAGGAGTTGTATAACTCTTCATGCCTCTGACACTAGAAAGAAATTTCTTTCATTGTGGAATACAATAAGCAACATTTTTATAGTAAATAAAGTTGCCACATTTGCCCTGGTGTTCCTTATTTTACTGGAGCCCAAAAAATGTGGTCCAGGTGTTCAGGTCTTAAACATTTATATCAGTGGTTCTCAGCCCTGACTTCATATTGGAATCACCTTTAGGACCTTTGAAACAATAGCAATGCCTGGGCCCCACCCCAGATCTATTAAACAAGAACCTGGAGGTGGGGCTCTGGAATCAGCATTTTTATTTTTGTTTTTGTTTTATTTTGTTATAGTTGCATCAGTATTTTCAAAGCACCCCTTGCAATACTAACATGCAGACTGGAATCAGAAGCACTCCTTTGAGTTTCTGTTCCAGTGGTTCTCAGTTTTGATTTTTAATTGGAATTATATAGAGAGGCTTATTAAAACTTATCAGGTTCCACATCAAACCAATGAAATCAAAATAGCTAAAGATGGGACAAGGCACCAGGTTTTTTTTTTTTTTTTTTGAAGTGTCTTAGATGATTCTAGTGGGCAGCTGGGGTTGAGACCCCTGACCTATAGTGAATAGATGGATTGTATATCCTTAAGGCAATTCTGCATTACTATGGTTTGTTATGGTTTGTCCCAGTAAAACTTTTAAGGCTTAAGAGTAACTTTGAAGTTATACCCCTTGAGAAGAACCTAGAGTGTAAAGATGGTAAATTTAACCATTAATGGTTAGATTCAGTTTTATGTGAGTAGGTGGTAAAAAAGCTCTGAAATAAAAGAATTCTATTGAATTTTATAGAATTCATTGCTCTTATGTTATTTTTTAAAAATGGGGAGGGCATGATATTTATCAATTATAATTAAAAATACTTTAACTGGGGCATTAGCAAAGTGCTTCTCAACTGTGAATGATGTTCAAATAGCTTAGAAAAACAAGTTTTTTAGCAACATATTTATGATATGTTACTTCAACTATTTTCAGATAAAAACATGGTATAAACTTTCAAAAACCATAAAACCAAAACAATTATAAATACTGACAAACGGTACATGCAATAATATTTAAATTATTAATGTTACTTCTATTTGGTAGATAATCCTGAGCTTTTTAAAATTAAATTCTGGATGTTAGATTTACTAGAAGAAAGATGTCTTTTCATAATTTGCCCTCTACTTCTCATTTTTTATTTATTAGATTTCAAGTGTGGTATGCCATTGTTTGAGGCAATCATTTATTACTGCCATTTTTTTTTCTTTTTAACAATGAGATTGTCCCTAATGTGATTCAGTATTCTGATGAGCCAAAGCATTTGAGTCATGCCTCTAAGTAAAATACAAGCAAATTAAAAAATACTGTCCTTTATTGCAAATTTACTTCTACACTTACTACTAATGAGCTGCACAAAGGTCAGATGTGCTCCTTATATTTGATCCAAATATGAGAAAAGTGCAGAAAGATTTTTTTTTCATTTTGTATTGTCTATTTCTGTATATTGTAAAGACTCAATACCTTACTAACTGGCTTTGTGAATAACTCTACATACGTACAGGATCACATGAGCATATTTGACCTTTATTTTATTGCATAACTTAATAAAGATTAATTTTAAATATATTGCAAGTTCTCACCGCAAAAAAATCATATTGTGTAAATAACAAAAATAATGTAACAAGTAACCACGTTATGCAGACCAAATGTACTTATTTTAAAATTTAGACAGGTCAACCCAAAAGAAATCAGATGCATATCAAGAACATTCAATGTGCAACATTTTTATTTCAGTGAATAACTTGGGTCAATGTGATTATTAACACACTGCTAAATCCAGAACATGGATTCATACAGCAGTAGGAAGTATAGTTGTTATTCAGATGATCCAAAGTAACTAAAAACTCTAATTGAGTAGATATGTCTCTCTAAATATTTTGGAGACTTCCAGGTTCCTATAGATATCAGTATAAAAGATGCCAAGTTATCTTTCTAACCCTCTGGTCCTGCTTTTGCATAAATGAATTAAATGAGATAAATAACATAAGTAAGTTAACTAGGTGAAAACAATAAATATATTTTCCATATACTAATTTTATAGTCAAAAATTGATCAAAATATGTTTGTTTAATAATTGTTTTTATGACATTCCTTTAAGATAACCTGAATAGTCAATTTTATTATACATTAATACTTTATACAGACTTTATTTTTAGAATGGCTTTAGTTTTGCAAAAATTAAGATAGTATGGAGTGTTCTTTTTTTTTTCTGAGATGGAGTCTTGCTCTGTCACCCAGTCTGGTGTGCAATGGCACGATCTTGGCTCACTACAACCTCCACCTCCTGGGTTCAAGTGATTCTCCTGCCTCAGCATCCCAAGTAGCTGGGATTACAGGCATGTGCCACCCAACCTAGCTAATTTTTGTATTTTTAGTAGAGACAGGGTTTCACCATGTTGGCCAGGCTGGTCTTGAACTCCTAACCTCAGGTGATCAGCTCACCTCGGCCTCCCAAGGTGCTGGGGTTACAGGCCTGAGCCACCTCGCCCAGCCTGCCTCGTACAGAGTGTTCTTATACCCCACACTCACTTTCCCTTATTACTCACTGTAGATTGAAATAGGGCATTTCTCACAATAAATAAACCAATATTCATACTTTGTTATTAACTGAAGCTCATAATTTATTCAGATTTTTTCGTTTTTAGCTAATGTCCTTTGTTTATTGCAGGATCCTATCCAGGGTGCCAAATTACCTTTGTCATGTCTCCTTCCTTAGGTTTCTCTTGTCTGTGACGGTTTCTCGGATTTTCCATTTTTGATGACCTTGACAGTTGAGGAGTACTACCCAGTTATTTTGTAGGGTGACCTTCTACTGGAATCTGTTTGATGTTTCTCTCATAATTAGACTAAGAGTACGAATTTGGGGAAAGAAGATCACAGAGATAAAGTACCATTTTCATCACATCGTATCGAGTACATACTATCAATATGATTTATGACTGTTGGTGCTGACCTCGTTCATCTGGCTGAGGTAGGGTTTGTCAGATTTCTCCACTGTTAAGTTACTCTCTTCCACTTTCCATACTGTACTCTTCAAAAAGAACTTACTATACACAGCACACACTTAATGAGTGGAGTATAACTGTTTGGAATCTTTTTGCATGTGAGATCCTTTATCCCCCATTTATTAATTTATTCAATCACTTAATTACATCAGAATGGATTCATGACCTATGTTTTATTCTTTGAGTTGTAATCCCAAACCACTTTGTTTTATTGCTCAGATTGTTCTAGCTTTGGCCACTGGAAGTTCTTTCAGTTGTTTTCTTTTTTATTTTTGGAGACAGGGTCTCACTTTGTCACGCAGGCTGGAGTGCAGTGGCAGGAACACAGCTCATTGCAGCCTTGACCTCCCAGGCTCAAGTGATCCTCTCGCCTCAGCCCCCAAGTAGGTGGGCCTACAGGCACCCTCCACCACGCCTGGCTGATTTTTGTATTTTTTGCAGGGACAGGGTTTTGCCATGTTGCCCAGGCTGGTGTCGAACTCCTGCACTCAATGAGTTCTCCTGCCTTGGCCTCCCAAGATGCTGGGATTATTAGGCATGAGCTACAGCGCCTGGCCTCAGCTGTTTTCTAAGTGCCTTTAAAATAGCACTTCCTTTCTTTATAGCACTACAAAATGCCCCATGTTCATCTTTTTTATTTCTTGACCCAGCCCCCAAATCAGCCATTTCTCCATTTATTTTAATCCACTCTGCTAACATAGCAGAGAAATATATGCATGTCTACTAAGATGTGCATACACACAAGCACACATATTCAAACACGTTTAGACCCCAAATCCTTGCAATTATTGATTTACTGACTTTGTAAGCACATTGAGAATAGATGCCTTGAACTTATTATCTGATGTCTTTCTAGCAACAGACAAAATACCAGACATATAAATTAGTGCAAGATGGCCGTACAGTTTATTGGATAAATAAATAAAGGAATAGTCTATTTCTGTTAATTATATACTATGACTTTTTAAAATTTCATTAAATATCTTTCTATGAGATATTTTTTAGGGCTACCAGTCTATTATATCACTCTTTATTAGTATAAGCATTAAAGATAAAATATATAAAGCACCTGATTCAATGCTGAACTAATAGGATATACACAAGAAAATCCTTTATCCAATCTCCCTTAGCTTGTTTCTAATATTTAAATTACTTAAATTGTCTTTTGAGCAATTCTGATTATTTTCTTGGACTTGTAATTATCAGACCAAATAACACATAATACAAATACTATACAAAATATTTGTATATATTTTTAATTGTTTTATTCCAGCAGTTGTTCGAAAGTATCCAAATACTCTGTTTCTTCACCATCACTGTTATGATACAATGAAAAATTTCAATTTAACAAGTGAAATATTGTATTTTCTCATTGTTAGAAATGACATTTCTTTGCTTACTGGTGAGGCAAAACTATTTTTCATGTCTCTTCAACGTATTCATTTTATTTGATCATTTTTGCTTTTGGCATATATGCTTTAAAATTATTTATAGTAACTCTTTATATAGCAGAAATAAGAATGTGAAATCTAAATCCACGTAAATAGCTTTATTTGTTGTCTGCCTTTTAATTTTATTTATGCTTTCTTTTGATATACAAACTTCATACAGTATTTATATAATACTGATGTATTACAGTAATATCAGTTAATATTTTCCCTTACGCTTTCTATTTTTCTTGACTTCCTCTGTACATTCTTCTATAACTATTCTAGTTCTCTGGAAGATCTGCCCATATAAATTTTAATGCATGATGTGAGAAGAGGAATTCATTCTCTTTTTCACATTTTTTAGTTTTTATCTATGCCTTTTATTTATCAATACTTTTTATTGAAAAAGCTATCGTCTTACTTTTTTTCAACACATTGTCTTTGCTGTGTACTCTAGTAAGCAGAATAGTGGTTCCCCAAAGATGTTCACATCTTAATCCCTGGAACTTGTGACTATGTTAGTTACACAACAAAGAAGAATTATGTCTGAAGGTGAACTTCAGTGATTGCAGATGACCTTAAGATAGGGAGATCGTCCTAGATCAGCGGGATAGATCTGAAGTAATCAAGAGGATCCTTAATGTGGGAGGCGGAAGGGGACGAACCAGAGCGATAGCAGCATGTGTGGTTTTCAAGATGGAGGACGGAAGCCACAACCTGAGGAACACAGGCAACTTCTAAGAGCTGGAAAGAGCAAAGAAACAGATTCTCCAAAGCTTCTAAAAGGAACACAGTCATACCGAACCCTTGATTTTAAATTCGAACGCCTCCATCCCTGTCTATCACTTTACTCTGCTTTATGTATTTTTAATTACTTATCACTATCGCACATTATATAATCAATCTATATGTTGATTTTTAAATTGTTTTTCTGCTTACTCTAAATAAACTCTGAGAATAATAACCTATTCTGTTTTATGTACTAATATATTCCCAATATTTAGACAAGTGCCAGGAAGACAGTGTGTGTTTAGCAAATGTTTTTGGAGTTATTTCACTTATTAAAAGCATACTTGGATTTTTTTCTGGATTTTCTAGTCCACTTCATAAACGTATACAATGTAGTATGTTAGGAAACTATTCATATTCTTTGTCTGCTTTTACAGTTGTATTGGATTTTTAGTTTATTTTCACATTAATAACAGTATTTTAGTTATAATATTATTTAAAAGTTCTGAACAATCTTCTCTTATTCTACTTTTTAAATGTTTTGCGCTTTTTTCCAGCTGAACTTCAAAATTGTTCTGTTAAAACAGAAAAAAAAAGCTACATAGGATTCTGATTAGAAATATGTAAATGATATGATCATGTTGGGGATGATCTGAAGTTTTACAATTTATATCGTAAAGTTTTCTAATTTATATCCTTTCATAATTATTTAGATAGTTTGGATTTGGGGGTGGGGAGGAGCAGTTATTAGTTTTATTCCTAGGGGTCATATTTTTGTTGTCACTACAAATTAGATTATTTATCTATTGTAATTTTAAACTGTAAAATAATAATATTATTAATTAAATGCTCTCATTTTGCTACTAGCTAAGTTCCTGAACTATCTATGTAGTTCTAATGGTTATCTACATTTTACAGATGATGAAATGAGGCAACTAGAGACAGCTAATTCGAGCTCACATTTATCTCAGTTCAAATGCTGTTTTCCAGGTTCTTTTTCCCATTAGACTGTAAGCTCATATCTTCAGAAGCTATGTCATTTCATGGCTTCTCTACCCCATCCCCATAGAAACAGCTATTACAACACAAAACAGTGATTCTCAATTGGGGGATGTTCCCTACCCCGCCCAGGGAAAATCTGAAAATATTTGGAGACACTTTTGGTTGTCACACTGGGAAGGTTCTACTGGTATCAAGTGAGCAGAGCCTATAGATGCTGCTGAACATCCTACATCACACAGCATAGGCCCCTGAGCAAAGAATCATGGCTAACAGTCAACTAAGCACTTGGATATGCCACACACACACACGGACTATTTTACTCATGTTATCCTTGCATTACTTGTCATCAAGTCTCAAAATAACCTTCTGGGGTTAGCATTATCTTCATCCTTACCGTTTTGAAAAAGATACTGAGCATGGGAAACTAGATTGTAGAGTCATCCAGTTAATAGGTCAAGCCAAGATTCAGCCTTGGGCAGTGTGGCCTCAGAACCACATTTATAATAGTATGTACTACTTGAAGTGTTTTTCACTTAGTTACATTCAAGTTAGGGTCTCCTTCAGTCCTAATAATCTATGAATTTATCTTAGAAGAACAAATTGAAAATCAGTAACAATTGGCATTTACTTATTAGTTTAATTGCATAAGGATAGAAAATTGTCCATCTCCTGGGTCACTTTCTTTCCTAGTTAATTTGAAAGTTAATGTTTCGCTGTGAAAGATGAGAATATAAAACCAAAGCTCTCTATCACCTGAGTTCAGTACTTTCTCCTGAACTTTTTATGGGGAATCATAAAAGCTGATCATGGGGATATTTGAAGCTTTATGTAATACTTCCCAAGTATGAAATAAAGTAATGAATATTTTGTATTGTTTAGTGGTTGTAAAAAAAAAAGAGACAGACACACCTCCCTCTAATAAAGAAAATTCAGAAAAGGACATGATTTATCAGGACTCTTTATTATGGCTGATGTCATGGGACAGAACAATATTAATAAGAGAACAGATAATTGTACCATGGCCTGAGAAACAAAGACTTAATACAGATTATCTAACCTTACATCATTCTCAAGAGAAAGGGAAGGAGCAGGTGTAACATCTGCACTTGGCTGTGGGGAAAAAGAATACAGAGTAGCTCACTGACTTGGCCAAAAACATTCTGTAAATCAGTAACTAGAAAAATGTCTGTATTTTTGTTTTTGAGCATTCTTCTTTGAATTAATAATAATTCTTCAGGAACAAACTGATAGTATTCTTGGCAATTCTAGCACTTACATTTTCAAGTGTTTTTTACAAGAATATTGTGCTTTTCCAATGGCTCAAACTAAATATACTTAACTGACAAATAAATATTTATGAAGTGTCAACAGTTTATCTAGCTCTCTGCAAATACCCTGTGTTGAAGAAGTTTGCCCATCTACCTAAAGAAGCAGGATGCGTAGTATTTAAGGGATCAACTGATTGATAATAAGAAAAATAGGTAATATATACTAAGATACCTTTTCCACCTTGCAATTGGCATGAATTTTCTCTTTACAACAATCCAATGATATAGGTACTAATTTTATTCACTCTTTGTACATGGGAAAATTGAAACAGAGAGAGATTAGGTGAGCTGCCAACTAACACAGAAGCTGTCTGAGAGAGAAACCCAGACAAGGACACAATAGAGTACATGTTTTCAATGGCTTTGCCATATGCACAGACCTTAACATCTGTCAATTAGTGGAGAAATGAGAGAATAATGTCCACAGAAATCATTGGAAAATACTAATGAAGGTTCAAGGTTCAAACCGGCCATTTAAAAATAATTAGTATATGCCTTAATCATTGGTCCTGGACTTGGGATATGCCATCTTAGGAACATTTTGAAATTGTGTGTGTGTGCGCATGTGTGTGTTTGTGTATGTGTGTGTTTAGAAGAGTGGAATTTGGTTGCCACAATGATTGGGTGACTTCCTGGGCATTCAATAGATGGAGGCCTAATAGTCCTCCTTTATAAACGAGACATAAAATCATCAGTCCTGCACAAAGATGCCTTATCCTGTAACTTGTGTAACTTTCCAATGGTCTTTTGGATAATAACTGAAAAACTTGTTTATGATCATGAACATAGAACTCTACTCCTCTTAGATTAAAACCCGAGGTAAATTTTTTAATGCACAGTGAAGTTGCAGGAATGCAGAAACTAGCAAATCACAGGAAGGCTGACTTTTGATTTGTTTTGAACTTATACTAAGAGTTGTTCAACATTTAAAAAAATCATATCACCCATGGCAATAGTAGCCATGGAATTTGAGTCACAAATCTAATATCTGTATCAATCGGTCTTTCTAGCTCTCATATTTTGAGTGAATTCACATAAAAAACAAGCATCTGATAATTTATATATCTTTCAGTGAAGATGTTCTTAGTCAACCACATAATAAAATATCTTTTAAATAAATTATTTTCCTTTAAAGTTTCCCTTATAAGTAGGGCATGCTGTTGGTATTTCCAAATGATTATTTTGTTTCATCTGTGACTTTCATTCCAGAATAAGCAACAGGACATTATCAAATACTTGATATAAAAGGGTATGATAGAGCTGTGATGCCCTAGTTTAGATGAATGTATGCAGAAAGAGCATGGGGCATAGAGCTGTTTTATTTATTCTTTTTTCATTATTTCAACATATTTTCTGAGCACCTACTATGTGTCAGCCTACACTACTGTGCAGTGGTCCTAGAACAGTGAATAAGAGTAAATTCCTTATTCTCATAGCCTTTACTTTGTAATAAAGAAACTAGCACTACTTAGAAATAAGACAAAATAAGGCCCACATATCCTTTCAATGTCATACTGGAACATTGCCTAATAAACTCAACCAAAGATTATTTAATTATTTAGGAGACTGTACTTTGTTTTATTCGGTATTTATTATTGGTTAGGGCTCAAATGTTGTAAAGTTGCATGCTAACTTATAGATTTTCTACTGTCTGTGAAAAGTAGAAAGATAAGTTCTGGTTTTATTGTTCTTTGGACACTAAAGAGACTTAATTTAGCAAACTTATTTCAGTATGGCTTTCTTCTAATAATCTGCAATCAGCATTCCTAAACATAAAATGTATAAAACATGTTCATTGTATATATTGGCATAAGAGTCATATTTGAAACTTATTGAATATTTTAATTTCACACATTCAGGTAAGAATCACAGTAAAGGGATGAGGTTGGGATAAACATTGAGAGCCTTAAGATCTAGGCAAAAGAGATTAGCTTTTAAGATAGAAAATCGAGATCAATTATGTTTCTTAACCCGGTTATCTACTTGACAAGAAAGATACTAAGATGACACACAAAACCTGGGAAATATTTATTATATTTTTGTTAAATTTGAGTCAATTGCTATTTGATTTTAGTTAGAGAATCTTCCGTGCTATTAAGCATAAAATATCAATTCAGCACTTCAAATGATATTCACAACTTTCTCTTGATATGGCAGGCTAATATCCTAAAATTCCCTCATATAAAGATTTAACATTCCCTCCTAAAAGTTTTTAAATTCCTTCATGTAAAAATTGAAAATTCTTGGGCTGGGTGCAGTGGCTCACGCCTGTAATCCTGGCACTTTGGGAGGCTGAGGTGTGTGGATCACCTGAGGTCAGAAGTTCAGGACCAGCCTGGCCAACATGGTGAAACCCCATCTCTACTAAAAACTACAAAAAATAGCTGGGTGTGGTGGCAAGCGCCTGTAATTCCAGCTACTTGGGAGGCTGAGGCAGGAGAATTGCTTGAACCTGGGAGGCGGAGGTTGCAGTGAGCCAAGATCACATGGCTATACTCCAGCTTGGGTGATAAGAGTGAAACTGTCTCAAAAAAAAAAAAATTGAAAATTCTTGGAGGAAAAAATATACTATCTAATGCCTTGGAAGTTTTTGAGAAAATAAGGTAACTTTTTCTAGAATAAGAATGAAGAAGAAATATAATTTTGGGGAGACCAGCAGAAGAAGCATCTATGAATGCCCTCAGAGAACCTTCCATTCCCTGGTGGGCTACAGTTGCAGTTAGAGTATTTGGTGCTCAGGGATTGGGACGTAAGCCTGGATTCAGATTAAAGATCTCAGAATAAAGTTAAGATTCTCAGGGAAGGACATCTTAAGGAGAAATATTAAACTAGAATAAAAATTTCACCATTAAATCAGACAAAAAAGAAAATTTGTTTATCTCAGCCTAATATTAGGTAGCCTGAGACATTCTGTCCCTATAGAGATTTGGGCCTAGATTAATCCTATTTGCATGACTCACAAAATGCAGGCTGGGAATTTTAATCTAAAATGAATTTGGGTTGATAGTGCCCAAAGGTAAGTAACAAAAACAAACGAAACATTTCTCTGAGGGAATCAATGAATTCTCACAGATAGATCACCACTAGACAGGATTCAGAATCACAAATCCCAAAATATATAAGGAAATATCAAGATATGTGTGAACTACACAAGCAAAAAAACAGCAGAATAAGACCTCTAAAAACTTGATATTAAAATTGTTGGGTACAGTAAGTAAAGTAAAATCTGTACAATGAAATGAAATATAGACTCAAGTAGCAAGAGTTTATCAAATAAGCAGGAGTATTTGAAACAAAACAAAGCAGGTAGCAATTTAAGAAATATTAAAATAAAAAACTGAAAAATTGTTTTTACAAGAGATAAAAAAGAATTAGTTATTTGGAAAATACATTTAAAGAATTATTCACACATAACAATGGAAAATAAAGTTGAATGGTAAGAAAAAGTTTGAGTGTTCTGGAGGATAGAGAATGTCCAGCATCAGCCAAAGTGGAGTTATATTTAACTGGAATTAATATATACGATGGGGAAGGTCATATTCAACATGAATGATAATTTTTTCAGAAAGTCAGATTCTGAAATTAGAATTCCCAAGTTGTCAGAATTAGGAAGCATGTTTAATTCTAAGCAGAGAAAAATATATTCTTTGCCAGATGTGTTGTGACAAACTACAGAACATCAATGACAAGACAGAAAAATGTTAATACAAGTTGAGGGAAAGAAAGACAGTTTGCTTACAAAGGAACTACAACTAGAATTATAGCTGCCTATTCAACAGCAAAAATTTAGCCAGAAGGCAGTGGAATATTATGTTTAAAAATAGGGAGAGATTTTTGCCTCTAAGAGAAATGCAGGAATATAGCATTTGGAGGGACGGATACAGAGAGCTTCTCTTCTAGAGCAGAGAAATATTTTCCTAATTTGTCTTGCTAATCTCCACTTCTCCAAACCCCAAATATATGCAACAAATATAAATGTCGTGGTTGTTACTTACTAAGCAGTGTTACTGAACGAGCTACCTGCTCTGATTTCAGAAGTAAATAAAACATAGCCCTAGCCTTAGAGGATATTCTAGACAGAACAATGTTCTCTCCCCATTCCCAATGATGTCTACATCCGAATCCCCTTAATATAGAAAAAGAGACTTTGCAGATGTGATTAACTCAAGGACCTTGACATAGGGCTATCATCTTGGATTATCTGAATGGGCCCAATGTAATTACAAGGATTCACGTAAGAGGGAGACAAGAAAGTCAACATTAGGAAAAGGAGGATGACAATAGCAGCAGAGGCTGGAGTGATGCAATTTGAAGATGGAGAAAGGAACCATGAGTCAAGGAATGCTGGTATCCTATGGAAACTGGAAAAAGCAAGGAAGCAGGTTGTTCCCTGGAGTGGAGCCCTCAGTAGAGGTGCAGCCCTGCCAACACCACACCTTGATCTTGCCCTGTAAAACTCATTTTGGATTTCCGGCCTCCAGAACTGTAAAAGAATATGTTTATATTGTTTAAAGTTTGTGGTACTTTGTTCAGCACCAATAGGAAACTAATCTACATTAGTTTATATTCTTTCTGAAGGATCATGTGCTATAGAACATTCATGTATGATAAGAAATAAGTATTATAATGTACATGTATGGCTCAGAAAATAGCACGGAGAATTCTATGAAGTAGAGAATAAAGGGACAGAAACATTGTTATAGAGAAATGAGACTTGAGCCAGCTTTGGAAATCTGTCTGCTTTCCAGGCAAACAAGCTCACCAGTAACCTCTCCCAACTTGACATGCCTTCCCTGCTCCCCAAGCCTGAGGTCTAAATGAGGTGTTCCCTCCATAGGCTTTGAAAGCACATTGGGCATCATCAGACTCAGGGCCACCTTATGCTTTTTGTTACTGTTCTCACAATGGCAGAAATCCTGCCGTCCTGGGGTCTGTGTCTGTGTCTCTTGTAGCAAAGGAGCCCCTAGTAAGGAATGGACATGTGGCATTGTTTGCAGAATGAAGGCGGTGTTAGCCAGCCCACAGAGGTGTGAACCCACTGGCATCTTCAGGGAACCAAGCATGGCTCCTTTTCATTGGGGCATAGGATGCAAGTCAAGAACAATAGAGATTGAGAAGCTAGAGCTTGCCTGTGGCTCAGTGTCAGCATTGGGCAGCTCTGATCATGTAATTGCCTCCCTCCAAATTTTCCTGTGTTACCATTGCGGTTTAGTGAAGTGACTTCACTTGGCATTTATGGCCTTGGACCCATATTATGTCTTGAAACCACCTTTCTGATCTAATTTGCTCTTATTTCCTTTTATTTGCTCTCAACCAAATTAAACTCACCTTATCTTTTTCCAGCTCTACATTTTGGTCAAAGCTCTTCTCATTCAACGTTATCTGAACATTTCTAACTCCTCCCCATCCAATTGAATCTCCAACTCTTTACCATCAAAATTTCATCTAAATTTCCATCTCATACATGAAAACCTTACTGTGTTTCTCCTGTACTCACCCCAAGATGTGATCTATTTTTTCTCTTTTCAGTAAAAACCAGTAGCACTTTGTCTTTCTATATGACAGTCTGCCCCTTCAAGTAACAGTCATGTACCAATCTGTGCCACCTTTCTTTTGTTCCTGGACTCAATCATCTTCAAGGGCGTTTCTCAATTATTCATTTGATGTTGGTTCTTTCCACAACACTGAACAAATTTTAAATACTCTGTGACCAATAAGAATATAGGTGCAGCAAACCACCATGGCATATGTATACCTCTGTAACAAACCTGCACATTCAGCACATGTATCCCAGAACTTAAAGTAAAATAAAACAAAAAATAAAATAAAATAAAAATAAGAATATGTCAGATTAATTTTATTTTGAAACTAACACCAATACGAAATGTGATGACTGTTTTAATAGAAATCCAGTGGGTTATCACTTTATTCCTCTGTTGTTATATCTAAGGCATGTTAAATGATCTTTCTAAAAGGTTATGCCTAAATTTACCAGTCATACACAATTACATCCATAGTCAAAACATGTTTTGTCATCTATCAGAGACAGTCGACTCTACTCCTAAGGCATTTCAAGTTTTGTCCTCTCAAAACAACAGGTGGGTGTTATTCTCCCAGGCAATCCTGTGTTATGCCTAGAAGATAGCAGACAGCCACATAAATCAGCTGTACTTTTTCATATAATCATTAGAGAAATGTAAAAAACTGCGTAGAAAAAAAGCACCTAAGGCTTAAGAGAATTACTGATCACGAAAGGTTTCACCTTATTTAATATTTTAGGTGTGGCCCCCTTGATAAATTGAAATAGCTTTGGGTTTCTTGTTGTTGTTGTTTTGCTTAGTGTGTGTGATCCGTGTCTAAGGCGATAAAATGCCAAACATTCACTCACCTGAGTGGCAAAGCCTGCAAAATTCAATCAGGCGGTGATCTCTAGAGTATAGCATTTTCAAAGAATATTCAAAAGCTACCAGCCGTAAACATAACACACACAAAAAAACAGAAAAACCAAACCATGCATCTCTTAGCTGGCTGTAAATGTACTAATCAGTGATTTGGGGGGAAAAAACGGTGTAAACGTGGTGGATATATTTTCGACAGTAATCATAATTCTTGTCCAGATGATGTGAAGGGTTATAGAATAAGCCTGTTAGGTTTCCCAAGCACTTGTGTGTCGAGTGTATGTAAAATGCTTCATTAAAACATCTTAGACTTTACAGTGGATATTTTGCTGGTATTAAGTTTGTGTTTGTAAATAGAAGTGCTAATTATTTAGGCGTGCAATTGCTCACACGAATAGCCTATGAGTCAGAGTAGTTTTAGACTTTACTTTTTTCTATAATTAAACATATAGCATTTAAAGAACATTTTTTTTAAAAAACATGAAAACACAGTATTCCCTGGAGCATATCACATGTGAATTTAGAAGCCAGATTATAACGCAATTTTTGCCTGCAAATAAATGAGTTCAACATTAACAATAATTAGAGACATAAGGTCCTCTGAATTCTAAAAAGTTACCCCCAAATCTAAATATTATTTAATAAATTTAATAGTTGCATAATATTGATTTCCCCAAAATCACGGGTAAAAGGTTTTTCTTGAAGCAGTTATAAGCTATATCGTGGCAAAAAATTAGCCAATATACTTAATCAGGATAAAAGAAAAATGAATAATACAATTTTTAAAACTTTTTTTAATTGGCTTTGGGAGAAATTTGAGAATTTGCCACCATTTACAGTGACATAGAAGAGATAATCATATGTTTCTTATACTGTGATGCAGCCAGCCACTCCAGACTGAACAAACTGGTGTCTTTTTGGTATTCCCATTTGGCTCTATCTGTGAACTTGACTATGACCCTGACTCACCACAGCCAAACCTGAAAAAAAGAAAACTACCTATCGGGTACTATGCTGATTATGTGGGTGATGAAATAATCTTGACACAAAATTCCCTCAACACACAATTTATCTATATGGCAAACCTGCACATTTACCCTTGAACCTGAAATGAAAGTGAAAAAAATTAAAATTAAAAAAAGATAAGATTCAGAGGAAAATAAATCTAGTCAAGACATAGTAGAGATGCTGTTTGGTTGGCTGTTTTTCCCTCCACCTAATACTCTATCATGAACATTTTTTATGTCATTACATATTTGTCTACCTCATCATGTTTATGATGATACTGTGTTTCATTGTGTGAATATGCATAAGCATAATTTATGTAATCTACTGATTAAATGTCTTTTTTACTTATAGTAGGGAATAAAATAATGTATTTTTGAACTTTTTTTCGGAAGTAAATTATATTTGCTTGCAATTACGCTTGGCTTTATGTAATACACACTCATGCTGCTTATACAAATAAGATGTTTATTTTTCTCTCTTAAAAAAAAAATTCTAGAGTTTGGCAGCTCAGAGCTGGTGCAGCTGCTCTGTTAAGTCCTCAAGGACAGAAACTCTGTCTGGAGGCCTGATTCTAGCAACCAAGCATGTGCCATTTGTCCTGAGAGTCTCAGAATGGCTGTCACCTGCAGGCAAAGGAAAGGCAAGTGTGTCCATGCTCCTGAGACTGTCTCTATCAGAAAATACAAAACTTTCTAGGGAGACTGACCTAGGAGATTCTCACTTAGGTCTCACAGGCCAGACATGGGTGACGTGGTAATCTCTAGGTCAAGAAAATATTGAGAGGAGAATATTTTTAACAGGGCACGTTTATGCTCTGAAAAATGTCAGTGTTCTCTTAGAAAATAAGAAAGAAAAATGGATACTGGGCAGCCAACTATCAGTGTCTGTCACAGAATTATACATATGCATAAGAGTATCTTACTCAAGGGTAATTAAGTGTCCAGTAATTCTTGGGACGGATCTCTGGGTATAGCAGTAAGTCTTTAAACAGAACTACTGTTACATACAATTTGTAGTTTAGATCCATATATTTGTCAAATATTTGAAATTACAGTTCTATAAACATTTCCCATATGTAATGGTAGAGGCGGGTGGAGAGAAACTCACCTATTTCTTTCTTATATCTTTAATAACACCCAGGCAACACTCTACCCAAGATTCCTTAGAAAAATAATTAATTCAATTGTCCTTGTGCTAAGAGGGACAAAAGCCTAATCTATGATAATAATGAGAGTTTCCAAGAACTGTATCAGTAAACAGCTGAGATTTCCTTATTGCTTTTCCTTAAAAAAGTCAATTCCACCTCACACGTTATCTCATTCATCTTTACAATGTAAGTGTCATTTCCTGTTCCTTCTGGATCATGTGTTCCCTAATCAGTCAAATCGCGTCTTCCAGCCTCCGTTATGAATATTTCCATCGTTTGTGCGCTCCAGGAAAACCTGGCCACCTACACCCTCCCTGAAAATGTATTTTTGCCTGCAGTGATCTAGAGAAAGGGGAAGGCTATTTTACTGACCCAAATGCTTCAACTAAATTTGATTTCAGCCTTGGAAGCAAAGAGGCATTCCCCTCTTATTCAGCGTCATTGCCAACTTTAAATCAATACCTCTCCCATTGTCCTAAAACCTCCAAATCTAAAGATCTTGCTATCAGATTATATTATATACTTCTATCCCTCTTCTTCACACTTGATATAGTCACTTAAAGACTCCTGCATCACTTTCTCTCATTCTTTGAACATTTTAGCTTTTGCCTTTCTGTCGCTTTCTCTACCAATATTTTTGTCTTTATTGAAAATGAATTCATGATACATTATGATAATCCGGCTGATGTCCTGGGCCTCTCCATTCCCCACCATCATCTCCAATGATCCTACTTTCTACTTCAGCTCAGCCAGCTACTTGAAAGGCACACAAATCTTAACTGAATATTAGAATTATATAGGAGAAATTTAAGAAAATACTAACATCTGGGCTCTATCCTCCCAGATGTTGATTTAATTGTTTTGATTTAAATTCGCCAGGTGGGGCTTATATGTAGCCCAAGAGAATGACTGCCTAGACATTTTTATTCTCAATAATTTCACCCCTTATTATTCTCAATAATAAGTGAACCCAAAATATCTGAGACAAGTCTCAATCAATTTAGAACGTGTGTTTTGCCAAGATTAAGGAAGGGTCCGAGGTGGTCGGAGTACAGCTTGCTTTAACACATTTGAGGGAGACATGAGAGACATCAATCAATATGTGTAAGATGTGTACTGGTCTGGCCCAGGAAAGTGGGACAACTCCAAACGGGATTACTCCAATCTAATAGAGCATTTTACCGCTTTCCTATTGCTACTGTAACAAATTACAAACATTTAGTGGCATAAAGAGCACCAACTTATTATGTTACTCTTCTTGGAGTCGGAAGTCCAAAATAGATAGGCAGGGCTATATTCCTTCTAGCAGCACTAGGGGAAAGTCCATTTCTTTGTCTTTTTTCAGCTAGTGGCTTCCTTCATCCTTGGCTCATGGCTCCTTCTTCCATCTTCGCATTCATCAGTGTAGCATTTTCTCTCTCCTCTCTCCTCTCTCTCTCTCTCTTTCTCCTCTCACATCTCTTCTAACTCTTCCGCTTTCTTCTTTCCCTTATCAGAACTAGTGATTTCACTGGGCGTACCTAGATATTCCCACATAATCTCTTGAAGATTTTTTATCACGTTTTCATTTCAAGATTTTTCATTACATAATCTCTTCATTTCAAGAGTTTTTTAAAATCACATAATCTCTTCCTTTCAAGATTTTTCATCACATGTAAGGATTTTTGCCATGTAAGATAACATATTCACAGGGTCTGGGGATTAAAATGTGGACATCTTAGGTGGGTCATGATTTTACCTATTATTACATAAGCATTCAAACCATGCAATACAGCCAGTCTTTAAAATCAAACAAATGAATACTTTACCTTGAATGACAACCCCTTCCTACTGCTATTTCTAAGCTCTTTTAAAAATAAAAATTGATAGAATTGCCTCTTCTGTTTTCTTTGATATATTTCCTCCCATTCTCTTTTCAATTATTTTCAAGCGGACTTTGTTCTTTATAACTCCCATAAAAAACTCTTTTTAAAGCCATTGATAATTTCCACATTGTTAAATTTTGCTATGAATTCTTAGTTCTCATCTTACTTAACAGATGAGAAGAAGGTGGTCCATTGACAACTTCCTTATTTGTTCAGTGTTAAGTTCTAGGGATGTCACTCTTTCTTCTGGTTATTTTCTTACCTCTCTGGTGAATTTTTCACATTCTCTTTGGTGAGATTTTTCTCATTTTGCCAACCTCTAAACACTACGTGTTCCAGAGTGACAATATAAATGCTCTGATTTCTGTGTATGTGCTGACAGCTTCCAAATTTTTATCCCTAGCTTGGAGCACTCCCCTGAAATGCAGAGATACATGCAAATGTCAACTCTGCTATTTTCCTTGAAAATCTCCACAGGCATCTCAAATCTAGAATGACAAAGACCAAATTGCCAATTGTTACAAATAACCACCCCAAACTGCATATCCCATCTCAGTGGCAATTCTCTCCTGCAGAGTTTATTCATCCAAAAACATCGGTGTTACCCTCATAGCATCTTTGTATTTCTGTCTTCAGGTTCCACTGATCAGCATGTCAGTTTTGCCTGCAAATATGTCCAGAATCAAATCACTTCTCACCACCTCCACCACTATCAGCTGATCCAAGCCACCATCATTTTTTGTCTTCATTCAGCAGTCTGGTCTCCTAGCCCTTGCACCCCTACAATCTATTTTCAATACAGCAACCAGGATAGTCTTTTAAAAATGAAGTCAGATTATGTCATTCCTCTGCTTAAGCCTGAAAAGGCATCTCCTCTTACTCAGAGTAAGAGTCGAACCCCTTACAATGTCTCACTACCTCACTACCTCTCTGAACTCATCTCTGGCAATTGTTTTCCTTGCCTGTATTGCCCAAGAGAAGCTGAAATCCTGGCAGTTACTTAAACTGCATAAGCAGTCTTCCTCTTCAAGGCTGCACTCTCTTTTCTCCACATAGGAATGACATTCCTTGGATATTCCCATGGCTCAGTTTCTCGCTTTCTTTAGGTCTTTGCTTGAAAAGTTTTGCCTTTCTCCTACACAGGTATTTCTATTCCTTGACCCTCATCTGTTGTTTTCAATAATACTTCTTTCAACTTGTCATATTATTTATATGGAAATAAACAAAGATGAACCAAATGAGGAAAGCAAAGGCTGTTTATTCAGAACTTGCCATGGCCAGGGAGTCAGCCACCAATGTTTGCATTTTGGCAAAGTCTCAAAGGCAGGCAGAGGAGTGGAAAAGCTTCACCATGCAGAAAAGGGAAGACCTCAGGCACACCTTAATTGAAGAAGCGGGAAGACCTCAGGTACCCTCTAATTGGAGACTTTAACATGGAGAAGCTGCAGGTGGGGTAATGATAGCTGGATATTCCATGTGATTGTTTAGGGGTGCATTTTTGGCTTTTTCTGGTTGGTCCTATATTGAAAGCAGTGACAAAAATGTGAGAAACTGTCAGTTATTAATGAAGTTCTGGCCATTTGGGGCTGATTGTTATAGAAATTATTGTTTAGCTTATGGTATCAGTACTAGCAATAGCAGTCTGACTCCCTACAAGTCTGACTTATAGCAGTCTGGCTTTCTGGGGTGTTTATTGTAAATAAAGGATTGGTATTCTGGGCAAGTTCCTGTAGGTTGTTGGTCAGAGTTCTGTTTTCGAACATGACTTGACCATTGTCCACTTATATGTCCAGTTTCTCATATATTTGTTCTTTTAGATGTATAATAGTTGTCTCTTCCTACTCACATGTAAATCTTGGGACAAAGACAGTGTCAGGTGATTTATTATGTTACGAACCAAGATTCATGTTTGTGAATTTTCTTATTCCCAGTGCCTTGCAATAGTCCATGATCAATAAATATTTGAGTAAAAGGGGGCCATATATGGTCATGCCTATTTTCTTGAGTGGTTACATGAAAGATATGCCACATCAAATAGACTGAATTACTTAATCTGAGAAGCCAAGATTCAGTAATTTTGTTTGAGTAGATTTTGTTTGTTTGTGTAGGCTCTCTTGCCTGCAAATGACTTGGAAATGACCTTTCAAACTATGGAGTCTCTAAAGAGAGTTTAAAAAAACCATGTGATACAAGCTATACTGTGTAATATTGGCTTAATAACTAGAAATAGATTTGCATTGCTTTCCCTCTGTTATGGCTCACGTTTGAAAGCCAAAGTAATAGGGAAAAATAAAGCTATGGTCAATTCTAAATATAATCCACAATGATGAGTTGTTCCAAAGGTCTATGTCCTACCGTTTATCATGTTTTGACATATACCTTTCATCTTCTCTATTTACAAGGATGATCCATGCTTGTTTCTTCTGCACAAAGTAGACTAGAGCACCCCCTGGTGTTTGGATGACATCACTACCCTCTTCAGTATACTAGGGTTTCTATGTTTGCATGAAGTGTTAATATGAGAGAAGTTTGTTGTTGTAATGTCTGGCACTTAATACTGAATTCTGGATCCATTAGTTGTGTTATAACCATCTTGATTTTAGGGCATCATTGATCTATTAATTCTCATCTGAGCTCAGAATTCCGAATGGTTTTCCCTAAATGTTACCATCTTCACCCGAAATATCTAAACATTTATGCATAGTCTTTAAGTGATATACAGTTATCCCCTTACATTTCAAGAAGGGCTCTTTGTAATTCAAAATTATTGAGAACACCTACACTGTTCTGAGCTGTGGTAAGTGTTTTGCAGGCATCATTATATTGAATCTTCACAAACTAACTTTTGAGGTTCTGTTATTATTTCAAATAATAAATATATTTCAAATTTTATTTCAAATAATAAAACTGACACTCTCAGAAGCTTCATAACTCCTAGGTTTTCACAACTAGTGGTTTGCAAAGGTGGGATTTGCAGCCAGTTCTATATAACTTTATGAACTAGAGAGCTTACCTAGTCTACTATATAGTCTCATTCTTACATGTTTTATTTTGAGTTGTTCACACTCTTGTCTTCAAAAATAAACCAGTCCTCCCCACCACAACAACATCTGTATGGATCCCTTACTTTCTAAAAATGACCATGTGGTCCTTTTAATTAGAACCAAAGTTCTAATACTAACAGACACTTCTGATCCTAAACACAATCATGAGACAGATGAAGTATTTAAGTCCAAAGAACCCGGCAATTTCAGTCTAACTCCCTTCGTCATCTATTGTCTTATTTTAGCTTTTCTCATATGCTTCCTGCCAGATGCTTTTTTGAACATTATAGCATACAGCAAGTATCCATCTGAAAATTTAAAAAATATAAAGTATTTTAAGTGTAAAATTCCTTCAAGGTAATCCAGGGATCTTAAAAGTCAAGATCTAGAATGTTGTAGACAGTAGGTGCTCATTAATTATTTTTTGAATGAATGAATTATACGTAAATGAAGAATATACCCGTAAATTCAGAGTGATCTGTAAAACTCAAGAAATTGTGTGTGTGTGTGTGTGTGTGTGTGTGTGTGATGAGATTTCATGACTAAAAGCTAAAAATCATCTCTATTTGTCTGAGCTCTGGATAACTCAGGTTAGATTCCTTAATCCATTTCATCCAGAACAGAGATTTTATTATTTACTAGTTTTTTGACTTTGCATGTAAGTGTCTAACATTTAAATTTGTGAATTTCCTCATGAAGAGACAAGTGAAGAGGTTTTTGCAGAACTGACTTGGGGAGTGATGCTGGAGCTCTCCAGACTGGCCCAGGAAGACTGGTGAATCTCTGACTCGGAGCTTAGTGCAGACCATCCAGAATACTTGCTGAATGAAGGACTAGATCTTCTAAATTGCCAAGCTGGATAATTTTTAGAGAAATGAAATTTTAGGACATTGATGCTAAGGTTAGGAGGGCCTATCAACACCAAGACTTGAGAAATAGTAGAGGATTGGAAGGACCTCTCAGACTGAACTGGATTGTGGATGCTTGAAGAAAAACTTCCACCGCTGTTTAGGGAGTGTGTTCTTCATAATTCTGTCCTCTTATGCTATACTTTTTTCTCCTTTTAAGCAGCAATATATAGGATTCCTCTCCCAGTTCAAATATAGACAGTCTCTAAAGATCATCTCTCTGATCCCAAAAAACAGGAAAAAAAACTAGTTAAATTACAAAATCACCATTTATTCTTTTTAAACCCCAAAAGAATGGAGAATTACAAAACCATCATTTATCCTTTTTAAACCCCAAAGTAAGAGACACTGGGTTTTGCAAAATGCTTTTGCAAAAATATTTTTTGCTGGCAAATACCCATCTTGGCTTCATATTTTTTACCACTTGTAAATGAAGTCCAATTCTGCTGAAATTCTGAAACACATTAATGCATTGAGTGATACTGTTTACTGGGAATAAGTAATAATTTTCACATCTCGAGTTAAAACCCTTTAATTTGCCTCCTAAGAAGTGACCTAGGTTGGAAAACAACAAAAACATCTCAAAGAGAAAGAAGAAAACACTGAGAGTTAGAGAATATTTTACTAAATTTTTAAAGAATGTTAGCTTTGCATTTGTTCTTGGAAGTGAATCAGTAAGTGAATTTGTTTCTGAATATACACATTCACAAAAAAAATCAGTTTTTTCTGTTTCCATTATATAACTATTGAATGAATATTTAAAAGATATTAGTTTAATATGCCAAAATTATCGACGGCCCAGAATACAAACCAGCCTTGTCTGTTTCAGAAATGGAAGAGACACTGGTGTTTGAGAGGCACAGGGTACTGAAAGGGCTTTAGATTTGGATGTATCTGCATTTGCGCACTGCTTCTCCACTTACTGCCCATGTAATTTGGGATATGTTCCTTAGCCTTTCTGAACATAACTTTCCTCAGGTAAAAGAGCTTCTTTTCATTGTTTATGTGAGGATTGTGGGCTATTTTTGTAAAGTCCAATCACAGAGTGTATGCCTTATGAAAAGATTGGTTACCACGGCTACCATGATTGATAATATGTTCATATTTTCCTTTCTGATTATTGACTATGTTTGGGAAGAGTGATCATTTAAAATCAAATATTGACATGTTAATATTGCTTATCTCTTTGAGGCAGGGGTTTTAGATGACTTTTACTTTTGTATGTAATTTTATTTTTAAGTGAAAAGTATTCCATAAGATTTTGTATATTATACAAACATATAATTGGAAACAGAGCTAATTAACAAATCAATTTTGATTATGAAACAATTAAAATAAAGTTGGGTTGATATCAGTCTGTAGATCAAAGATGCCTCAGTGAAAAATTTTGTTCTGGGTTAATCCAAGGCACAACCCTCCTTTATTAAGCAGTTTGTTATGTCATGCACCAGGATTATCCACATTTGAGTTGATGAACAAGATTCATTCCCTCTTGGTGCTTCATAGTGCTTCAGAGAGAATTCATAGTACTCTGGGTATTTGGGGGGTGTTTTGAAGACATGATAGTCACATATTGATGCTTCTGGATAGTTGCTCAGTTCATTAGGTTCTCCAAAGGCTTACTGTTAAAAGACTATTTCTTAATCCCACTAGTGGATATGTAACAAAAGGAAAGGATATCTGTAGGTTGAAGAGATATCTGCCCTCCCATGTCAATTGCAGGACTATACATAATACTAAAATATGGAATCAACCGAAGTGTTCATCAACAGATGAATGGATTTTTAAAATCTGGTGTTTATGATTCAGCCATAAAAAAGGAACAAAATCCTATTATTCGTGGCAACATAGATGAGCCCGGAGGTTATTATGTTAAGTGAATTAAACCAAATACAGCATGTTCTCACTTATGCGGAAGCTAAAAACATTAATCTCATAGAAGTAGAGAGTAGAATAATGGTTACTAGAAACTGGGGGTAGGGTGGAAGTGGGTAGCCAGAAGTAGGGTTTGAGCTTTTTTCTCACATAAATGTCTTTTGAGAAGTGTCTGTTCATATCCTTAATAGCTTACCAACCAAAAAACATCCAGGACCAGGCGGATTCACAGCTGAATTCTACCAGAGGTACAAAGAGGAGCTGATACCATTCCTTATGAAACTACTCCAAACAACAGAAAAAGAGGGAATCCTCCCTAACTCATTTTATGAGACCAGCATCATCCTGATACCAAAACCTGGCAGAGACACAACAAAAAAAGAAAATTTGAGGCCAATATCCCTGATGAACATCGATGCAAAAATCCTCAATAAAATACTGGCAAACCAAATCCAGCAGCACATCAAAAAGCTTATCCAGCACGATGAAGTCAGGTTCATCTCTGGGATGCAAGGCTGGTTCAACATATGCAAATCAATAAATGTAATCCATCACATAAACAGAACCAATGACAAAAAACCACATGATTATCTCAATAGATGCAGAAAAGGCCTTCGAGAAAATTCAACAGCCCTTTATGCTAAAAACTCTCAATGAACTAGGTATTGATGGAATGTGTCTCAAAATAATTAGAGCTATTTATGACAAACCCACAGCCAATATCATACTGAATGGGCAAAAACTGAAAACATTCCCTATGAAAACTGGCACAAACAAGGATGCCCTCTCTCACCACTCTCTTCAACATAGTATTAGAAGTTCTGGCCAGGGCAATCAGGCAGGAGAAAGAAATAAAGGGTATTCGAATTGGAAAAGAGGAAGTCAAATTGTCTCTGTTTGCAGATGACATGATTGTATATTTAGAAAACCCCATCGTCTCAGCCCAAAATCTCCTTCAGCTGATAAGCAACTTCAGCAAAGTCTCAGGATACAAAATCAATGTGCAAAAATCACAAGCATTCCTATACACCAATAACAGACAACAGGGAGCCAAATCATGAGTGAACTCCCCTTCACAATTGCTACAAAGAGAATGAAATACCTAGGAATGCAACTGACAAGGAATGTGAAGGACCTCTTCAAGGAGAACTACAAACCATTGCTCAATGAAATAAAAAAGGACACAAACAAATGGAAGAACATTCCATGCTCATGGATAGGAAGAATCAATATCGTGAAAATGGCCATACTGCCCAAAGTAATTGATAGATTCAATACTATCCCCATCAAGCTACCATTGACTTTCTTCACAGAATTGGAAAAAAACTACATTAAATTTCATACGGAACCAAAAAAGAGCCGTATAGCCAAGACAATCCTAAGCAAAAATACAAAGCTGGAGGCATCACGCTACCTGACTTCAAACTATACTACAAGGCTACAGTAACCAAACACGGCATGTTCTCACTCATAAGTGGGAGTTGAACAATGAGAACTCATGGACACAGGGAGGGGAACATCACATACAAGGGGGCCTGTCGTGGGCTCAGGGGGCTAGGGGAAGGATAGCATTAGGAGAAATACCTAATGTAGATGAGAGGTTGATGGGTGCAGCAAATCATCATGGCTCGTGTATACCTATATAACAAACCTGCACGTCCTGCACATGTATCCCCAGAACTTAAAGTATAATAGATAAATAATTAATTAAAATAAAATAAAATAAAAAATAAACACCTTCTGAAGGCAAAAAAATAATAATAAGAATTTCATTTTATTTTGCCAACAGCTTTAAACCAAAGGACATTAATGCTGTTTTAGAACTAGAAATTTTCTATGCAGTTTGTTCTCATGTATGCCTTCCCACAATGATAATCTGGAGACTTAAGAAGTTTACTCTAGATTCCCCAAGGCTAACAGACAGGCCAAACTACATACTTGAGAACACACGTACCTCTGGCAACCAGTAATAAACTTTTCTGATTGTTTTTCTTTCTCAAGTACCTACAGAATATTTTCAAGTCTGTGGAGAATATTTACATAAGAGTCAAGTTCACAAATAATAGTAAAAATTGCTGGATTTTGTTCATACAGGTCAAGGAGTGAAGCAGTAAACCCTAGAAGCAACAAACAAGTGTTTATTGAAAACATATTACATAAGCAATAGTCTCTTTTTTGCTTTTTACTTTTAATTTACATATCATTGTACATATTTATGGTATACATTGTGATTATTTTTACTATACTTTAAGTTCTGGGATACACGTGCAGAACGTTCAGTTTTGTTACATAGGTATACACGTGCCTTGGTGGTTTGCTGCACCCATCAACCGATGATCTACATTAGGTATTTCTCCTAATGCTATCCCTCCACCATCCCCCCACCCCCTGACAGGCCCCAGTGTGTGATGTTCCCCTCCCTGTGTCCATCTGTTCTCATTGTTCAACTGCCACTTATGAGTGAGAACATGAGGTGTTTCGTTTTCTGTTCTTGTGTTAGTTTGCTGAGAATGATGGTTTCTAGCTTCACCTATGTCCCTGCAAAGGACATCAACTCATTCTTTTTTATGGCTGCATATATTCCATGGTGTATATTTGCCACATTTTCTTTATTCAGTCTATCATTAGTGGGCATTTGGGTTGGTTCCAAGTCTTTGCTATTGTGAACAGTGCCATGATAAACATATGTGTGCATGTGTCTTTATAGTAGAATGATTTATAATCCTTTGTGTATATACCCAGTAACTGGATTGGTAGGTCAAATGGTATTTCTGGTTCTAGATCCTTGAGGAATTGCCATGCTGTCTTCCACAATGGTTGAACTAATTTACACTCCTGCCAACAGTGTAAAAGCATTCCTATTTCTTCACATCCTCTCCAGCATCTGCTGTTTCCTGACTTTTTAATGATTGCCATTTTAACTGGCATGAGATGGTATCTCATTGTGGTTTTGATTTGCATTTGTCCAATGAGCAGTGATGATGAGATTTTTTTTCATATGTTTGTTGGCTGCATAAATGTCTTCTTTTGAGAAGCGTCTGTTCATGTCCATTGCCCACTTTTTGATAGATTTGTTTGTTTTCTTGTAAATTTGTTTAAGGTCTTTGTAGATTCTGGGTATCAGCCCTTTGTCAGATGGATAGATGGCAAAAATTTTCTCCCATTCTGTAGTTTGCGTGTTCACTCTGATGACAGTTTCTTTTGCTGTGCAGAAGCTCTTTAGTTTAATTAGATCCCACTTGTCAATTTTGGCTTTTGTTGCCATTGCTTTTGGTGTTTTAGTCATTAAGTCTTTGCCCATGCCTATGTCCTCAATGGTATTGCCTAAGTTTTCTTCTAGGGTTTTTATGGTTTTAGATCTTATGTTTAAGTCTTTAATCCACTTTGAGTTAATTTTTAATAAGTTGTAAGGAAGGGGTTCAGTTTCAGTTTTCTGCATATGGCTAGCCAGTTTTCCCAACACCTTTATTAAATAGGGAATCATTTCCCCATTGCTTGTTTTTGTCAGGTTTGTCAAAGATAAGATGGTTGTAGACGTGTGGTGTTATTTCTGAGGCCTCTGTTCTATTCCATTGGTCTATATATCTGTTTTGGTATCAGTATCATGCTGTTTTTGTTACTGTAGCCTTGTAGTATAGTTTGAAGTCAGGTAGTGTGATGCCTCCAGCTTTGTTCTTTTTGTTTAGAATTGTCTTGGCTATACAGGCTCTTTATTGGTGCCATATGAAATTTAAAGCAGTTTTTTCCAGTTCTGTGACGAAAGTCAATGGTAGCTTGTTGGGGATAGCATTGAATCTATCAATTATTTTGGGCAGTATGGCCATTTTCACGATATTGATTCTTCCTATCCATGGGAATGGAACGTTTTTCCATTTATTTGTGTCCTCCCTTATTTCCTAGAGCAGAGGTTTGTAGTTCTCCTTGAAGAGGTGTTTCACATCCCTTGTCAGTTGTATTCCTGGGTATTTTATTCTCTTTGTAGCAATTGTGAAGGGGAGTTCACTCATGATTTGGCTCTCTGTTTATCTGTTATTGATGTATAGGAATGCTTGATTTTTGCACATTGATTTTGTATCCTGAGACTTTGCTGAAGTTGCTTATCAGCTGAAGGAGATTTTGGGCTGAGATGATGGGGTTTTCTAAATATACAATCATGTCATCTGCAAACAGAGACAATTTGACTTCCTCTTTTCCAATTCGAATACCCTTTATTTCTTTCTCCTGCCTGATTGCCCTGGCCGGAACTTCCAATACTATGTTGAATAGGAGATCCTTATTTTTTACATTTATACGTTCTCCCCCAAAATTCATAGTTTTGGGAAATACATTGGGTTTTAATGTGCTACCTAGTCCCCCTCAAAAGTCTGTGATTTAGCAATGAGGAAACTGACTCAGGAATTAGTTACATACATTGCTCAAGGATATGCAGTTAGTTAAGGAAAATTGAAATACTGGCTTCCTGAGTGAGGTCCTAGTCTTCTTCAATCAACACTAGGCTTGATAGATTTGGGAGGAGAGCTTTCTGATTAAATCTTGATTTATAAAAGCATTCTCCAATGGAATAATGCCAGCTGTGTTCTAAATGCTAAGAGACTGCCTTTATGTCACAGCTAATTTTGAAATTTATAAGAATAGATGGGACAGAGATACTACTGGAGTATGCCTGCCACATTTGCTACAAAAGAAGAAAGAAAAGATTTGATCTGAGCCTCCTCACTATTAATGCAATATTTTCTCCTCAGCTCACCTTCTACAGTGAGTTGGGCAAGCACTCTGTGAAATTATTTCCACTACAAAGTCAGTAGAGTAAGAATGTAAAGTATATTCAAGACAGATATCCCAAAACTTGATGAAACCAGTAGCCTTTAGATCAATTAGTGACTATCTACTTTTAAAAAAATCCAGAGATCAATGAAGCAGAATAAATAGCTCAGAAACAGACAGTGAGTTATGTATGCATTTTTACTTGATAAATAATGCATCAGTAAACTACAGGGAATGGATTATTTAACAAATGGAGATGAAAATTTTACTACTTAGGAAATTAAAAATTTATATTCACCTTTTACCACGTTAAAAAAGTAAATTCTCTCTGTGAAATAAGATGGCTTACTGGTTGAAATGTAAAAATCAAAGAGTGAAATAAAACCAGAAACTGAATGTATTGTGTTGTGGTTTAAGGATAGAAATCAAAGTGAAACTGATATTTGTTTATATGAAATGTCAAGTTATTTTTTTTCCCACTTGGATATTTCCAAAACCCTTTAGTTAAATTTAAAATATGAAGCCTTTATCAAACTAGCTCTCAGTCTTCACTTAAGATGAGTAATTTTTCTTGAAGCATGGTAAAACAGCTGTCTTTCAATCATAAATATTTTCACAGATCTAGAAAATATTGCTGGCTGTGTGCAGGGACTCATGCCTGTAATCCCAACACTTTGGGAGGCTGAGGTGGCAAGATCACTTGTAGCCAGGAGTTTGAGACCAGCCTGGGCAACATAGTGAGACCTCTTCTCTACAAAAATAAAAATAAAAATTAGCTGAGTGTGGTGGTGCATGCCTGTAGTCCCAACTACTTGGGAGGCTGAGTCTTGAACTCAGGAGTTGGAGGATACGGTGGCAAGCTATGATCAAGTCGCTGCACTCCAGCCTGGGCAACAGAACAAGACCCCTCAAGACTCTCAAAAAAAAGGAAAAGATACAAAAATATTTTTTGATTCTTCCTTTTTTCTCTTGCTCACCTGTCATTTTTTATCCCCCTTTATAACTTCTCATCAATTTCTCATCAGCTTTTCTCATTGTTTGATTACTTTCCTCAGAGTTTAATGGTCTTTCCTCATCCTTTTCCTCCACAGTCCTGTTTTGATTTTCTGCCAAGTTAAATATCTACTGTTTTTTGTTGCTGTTGTTGTTTGTAGAGATAAGATCTCACTATGTGGCCCAGGCTGGTCTTGAATTCGTGGCCTTAAAGGATTCTTCTATCTCTACCTCTCAACTTACCTCAATCTCCCAAAATGCTGGGATTACAGGCATGAGCCACCATGACCATCTTGTTTTTTATATATTTATATCCTTAAAATATACTCATTTAGCCAGGCATGGCGGCATGCCTCTGTAATCCCAGCTGCTCGAGAGGCTGAAACAGGAGGATCACTTGAGCCCAGAAGTCCAGCCGGAGCAACATGGGAAGGCTCATCTCTTAATAATTAAAAATAAAATACACTGTATACATTTATTGATTTTCCTCACTATTAAAATATTCAGTCACTAAAAAATGAGAGTAAAAAAAATTAACAAAATAGTAATCACACTTACTTTTACATTTTCATCTTTTTCTTTTCAGCCATTCCTTTCATGTATACATATGCAAGTGCATTGTTTGTGTATGTGTGAGAGAGACAGAAGGAGAGAGAGAGAGAGGAGAGAGGGAGTTTAAATCATGATAATGGTAATTATGCACTTTAGAACTGTTTTTGTCCTATTTTCATAACATTATAGCATAACATTATATACTGACTCCTCAGTAGCAGGGAAATATGCATTGAATGGATGGATGAACCATCGTTAATTGAACCTTTCTCCCTGTGGAACACATAGACTATTTCCAACTTTCCATCATTATAAATAGTGCTGAGATTAATAGGCATTTACCAAACATTTGTGAACATCTCTGATTATTACTAAGCATAAATTTCTAGATTACAACATTTTATCTCACATGCCTTTTAAAAAAATTTTTGTCTTCCCTTGG
The DNA here is from genome assembly GCF_028858775.2 of Pan troglodytes. NCBI lineage: Eukaryota > Metazoa > Chordata > Mammalia > Primates > Hominidae > Pan > Pan troglodytes. The sequence goes on from NC_072420.2 coordinate 30,967,799, forward strand.
GGAAAATGTAACTAAAAACAAAATCTGCCAACTCCAAACACCTCTCCACAAAGGTCACAGAGAAAGAAAACAATCTTATTTACGTTATTTTTTTTAATTTTATTTTTTTTGAAACAGAGTCTCACTCTGTCTCGCCTAGGCTGGAGTGCAATGGTGCAAGCTCAGCTCATCGCAACCTCAGACTCCCAGGCTCATGCGATTCTCCTGCCTCAGCCTCCCGAGTAGCTGGGATTACAGGCATCCGCCACTGCACCCAGCTAATTTTTGTATTTTTAGTAGAGACAGAGTATCACCATGTTGGACAGACTGGTCTGGAACTCCTGACCTCAAGTGATCCTCCCGCCTTGTTCTCCCAAAGTGCTGGGATTACAGGCGTGAGCCACCGCGCCTGGCCTTATTTTTGAATAAGCATTAAACTAGAATGTGGTGCACACCACAAGCAATCTGCTCAGAGATTGAAAAGACAGAAACAAACCTTACCTTTTGCATAGCCATGCAGAAGCAACCGTTATATACATGTGTTCAAGATAAACAATACCTAGTTCTCAAGTAAGAGAACTTGGCACCATTTGTCACACAAAGTCCATCCTAAATTCACCTGGTAATTGGAGTGACCACCTGTGTCAGCTAATTAGCTTCATCCAGAGGAGAAACAAATTTTCTATGTCTTTATGACATGAGTTATTTTGCAAATTGGAGCAGATGTCCACTGAAGTTAGGCTCCTAGCCTTCCCCAGAAACCGGGAGATAGGGTTAGGGATGCTGTCTCCCTTCACATTTACATTAGGAAGAGATGGCCCAGGTCCTTGAGAAAGATATTCCTGGGTCATAAAACTGACGAAAGGTCTGTCTTTTTCTTTTTTTTTTTTTTTTATAAGGAGTCTCTCTCTGTCACCACGCTGGAATGCAGTGACATGATCTCAGCTCACTGCAACCTCTGCCTCCCGGGTTCAAATGATTCTCCTCCTTCAGCCTCCCGAGTAGCTGGGACTACAGGCACCTGCCACCACATCCAGCTAATTTTTGTATTTTTAGTAGAGACAGGGTTTCACCATGTTGGCCAGGCTGGTCTTGAACTCCTGACCTCAGATGATCCACCCTCCACTACCTCCCAAAGTGCTGGGATTACAGGCATGAGCCACCACGCTGGGCCAGGCCTATCTAACTTTTAAAAGGATTTATATACATTTCAATGAGAATGCAAAGCACTCATAGCTACAATTAAAATTAATGCTCTAAGAAAAAGCAGAAACCTCTTATTTTTAACAGGGAGAATTAACTCTCTCTTTTTTTTTTCTTTGAGATGGAGTCTCGCTCTGTCACCCAGGCTGTAGTGCAATGGCACGATCTTGGCTCACTGCAACCTCTGCTTCCGGGTTCGAGTAATTTTCCTGCCTTAGCCTCCCGACTACTGGGATTACAGGCATGTACCACCACGCCCAGCTAATTTTTGTTTGTTTGTTTGTTTGTATTTTTAGTAGAGATGTGGTTTTGCCATGTTGGCCAGGCTGGTCTCAAAGTCCTGACCTCAGGTGATCCACCTGCCTAGGCATCCCAAAGTGCTAGGATTACAGGTGCAAGCCACCGCACCTGGCCTAACTCTCTTAATTTAAATTTTTATTTGTCCTTTCACCTGTGAAGAATACCAAAAACAATTTTTCACCAAAATATATCTGACATATTTTTAAATGGCTATTTATAGGTCCTGCAGACAGAATAGCTCAGCAAAGTTGCCTTTTATGGAAGGAATTTGGATGCCCAGGAAATAAAGTGAAGTAAATGGCACACGCAAACAGGCTTTCTTTGAAGCCCCCTTGTTTGGGTCTAGGAAAGATTCACTCACCAGAGAGAGGACTGTGTCTGACACCCTTGAAGGTCTGACAGAGAAACTGTTACCACAGCTACTGTCTGGTTTTTGCCGAGAGCTGCTGTCTGGGAGACATCTGCAGACTAACACTTCCTTGTCCCATGCCTTTCTTTCTCTGTCCTTCCCTAACCTGTCTGGCACCCTCAAGCCCTGATTCTTTCTGTAGGTGCAGCCTGGTGTAAAAGCCTCAACTGCCGGGCGCGGTGGCTCATGCCTGTAATCCCAGCATTTCGGAAGGCTGAGGCTGGCAGATCACCTGAGGTCAGGAGTTCGAGACCAGCCTGGCCAACATGGCGAAACCCCATCTCTATTAAAAATACCAAAAAAAAATTAGCCGGGCATGGTGGTGGGCGCCTGTAAACCCAGCTACTCAGGAGGCTGAGGCAGGAGAATTGCTTGAACCTGGGAGGCGGAGGTTACAGTGAGCCAAGATCGCGCCACTGCACTCCAGTTCGGTCCACAGAGTGAGACTCTGTCTCAAAAAAAAAAAAAAAAGCTTCAATCATCTGGCCCTCTCTTGGAGTTTTCATATTTTGTATGACTATGACTCCCATGCACACATATGCACATTATTAATAAACTTGTGTGCCTTTTTTTCCTGTTAGTCTATTATCAGTTTGTTTTATAAACTGAAATTACCAAAACTTCAGGATGTCTACTTAAAAGGAAGGGGCTGAGGCACAAATCATGATTTAAAGAGTTTACCTGAGCCAAAGTGAGGAAGGCTGCCTGGAAGACTCAGACCCATGAGCTCTGTTCAGCCTTTGTTATAAGCAGGCTTTGAAAGGCAAAAAAAAGGAAAAGAAAGGGAAGGGCAGGGAGTGGGCTGATACAAAGTTGTTTGTCAAGAACTCTCACTGGTTTACAGAAATAACATTGATTAGTAATTGGTTATACATCGTTGAGCTATAGGGCGTGGGTTATAGTTTCTGGTGTGGCATTGTTAGAATAATTTATAGCTATTTGTGGCAATAGTAAGCAGTTTCAAGAGATGAATACATAGCTCAAGGGAGGGAAATAGGACATGACTGAGGTCTCACTTTAATGCCTCTCTGAGTCTGCTAATTTAAAAGAGCTCACATTCCTCAGATAAAACTTTCTTTCCTCAAGCGGAAAAATTTTAAGTTCCCTACATTTGCCTTTACTTAATAGGATACACATGTTCTCTTTTATCTCATTTAAAATACAAAACACATCTTTTTTTTTTTTTTTCTTGAGACAGAGTCTTGCTCTGTCGCCAGGCTGGAGTGCAGTAGCGCAATCTCGGCTCACTGCAGCCTCCGCCTCCCAGGTTCACACGATTCTCCTGCCTCAGCCTCCTAGTTGCTGGTGCTACAGGCGCGCCCCAACGTGCCCAGCTAATTTTTCTATTTTTAGTAGAGATGGGGTTTCACCATCTTGGCCAGGCTGGTCTCGAACTCCTGACCTCAGGTGATCCACCCATCTCGACCTCCCAAAGTGCTGGGATTACAGGTGTGAGCCACCATGCCTGGCCCAAAACACACCTTTTATATCATGTCTATGTTTCAAGGAATAAGTGTATGTGAAAGAAAAATTTCCCTTTAAGTTGTTTTTGTTGTTGTTGTTGTTGTTGTTTAATACTTTAAGTTTTAGGGTACATGTGCACAACGTGCAGGTTTGTTACATATGTATACATGTGCCATGTTGGTGTGCGGCACCCATTAACTCGTCATTTAACATTAGGTATATCTCCTAATGCTATCCCTCCCCCCTCCCCCCACCCCACCACAGGCCCCAGTGTGTGATGTTCCCCTTCCTTGTGTTCCCTTTAAGTTCTTAACAACTCTACTGTGAGGCTGGAATGGACCAAAGATGGTTCCAAAATCGTTGGTGGTCTTTCCATTGAGAAGAGGGGCCTGTTTTTCTTCTCCTTGACCTCGGACTGTCTGCGACCAATTGCATATGGTGAAAGTGACTCGTATTTTTCCCCCTTGGATTCTTAAAGCCCTCAGCTATTCTGCTGACAAACTCCCTTGGTGAAAAGACAAGGTGGAGAGGCCATAAGACCACATATAGGGGAATCATTGCCAAGGCACCAGGCAGTGAGGAAAATTGTTGACACTTTATACACTAGCTACTAACTGAAGAGGATGCTACAGGCCAGCTGAGCCCTGCCTAAATTCCTATCCCAGGAAATAATATCTAAAAATAGTCCTTGTTTTGAGTCACCAAGTTTTGAGATTTTGTGTTATATAGCAAGTAAAGATTTCAGCCATTGTGGGTTCATTGGCTCAATGCACAGCAAGTTAATACACTGAGTAAGATACCAGAGATTGCGGCAGACAGAGTGTAATAATCGTATGAGAAGGGAGGAAACCTCAAATCCTCCTCTCCAAGGAGTATGGGGCTGGAGGTTTTAAGGAGCTAGGAGTGGGCAGAAATGTGGGATCCGTGATTGGTGGCAGAGTGCAGAATGAAGTCTTGGGGCGGGGAGAGGAAGAAACTGCATTATCATCCTGATTTCATTCTTCTCTGGGGCTCTTCAAACTGGTAGCGTCAGCCTTCTGCTGGCATCCAGGATCTGAAGAACATCTTGAACAATTCTTAAACAAAAGCCTCATGATTCTAACTTTGGAAATCCTATCTATGGAAACAGTGGGCACGCAAATCTTCCGTATCTGGTGCTATGTGGCTTTTAGTTACAAGGAAGTGGGCCAAAGGGCAGACTGATGAATGCTTAATTATAACTGTATTTCTGTTCAGAACCTGACATGTAGTTCTTGTTAACCCTGTGAATACAGTATCATAGTCAGAGCAGGGCCCAATGCTGAGTCATGTTTTTTTCTCTTTTTTCTTCCTTTAATAAAAGTAAAAGAGCATTGTATTAAGATTCAGGGCGGGCTGCAGTTGAACTAGGAGGATAGGCTTCCTTTTCCTCTGAGGGTTTCTCAGCTTTAAAGCTGGAGAGCAGTTTGATTTCCAAAGTATTTTTTTAACTTTAATATCTAATAAAATAGTTTCTTTTTCAAAGAGGATCTCCATGTAGCCATGAAAAAATATCTACTTTCAAATCAAAAATTTAAAAAGCAACATAAAAAAATAGCCCAATTCAGAAAAAAAATAGGGGAAAAGATTCATTTGTGATGCTCACACAAATATATTTCTACCAGGTTGCAGATTAAAAACAAAGGAAAAAGATCTTCAATCACAGACCGCCTTCCGTCTCAGGAGGGTTTCAACAATTCAAGTGCAAAATAGAGAGATCAGTAAAGAGAGAGGCAACCCTAGACAACCAATTTAATAACCATAGAGACTGGTGGGGAGGAGGGGGATGGGTATCAGAAAAACCAAGCAAGAGGGAAAAAGCTGAGTATGGAGATGGATTGGGGTTGTTTGCTTAATGCCTGTGTTAATAAAATTTATTCTATCTTTTAAAAAAAGTTAAATAACAAATGCCAATTATTATTTTATTTTAGCCCACTGGGTAAGAAAGGTTATATAAATTCTTCCCTGAATCAGGAAAATGCTCAACTCTGATATTTTTAATTTTTCTAAAAGGTTCTTTTCGTTTTCAGCATTTTCATATGTACTTCATTGGCATTTGAAAAGGAATCAGCCAGGCACTGTGGCTCATACTGGTAATCCCAGCAGATTGGGAGGCCGAGGCAGGACGATTGCTTTTGAGATTAGCCTGGGCAGCATAGGGAGACCTCATCTCTAAAAAAAAAAATTAAAAATAGCTGGGCGTGGTGGCTCCAGCCTATAGTCCCAGACACTTGGGAGGCTGAGGTGGAAGGGTTGCTTGAGCCCGAGAGGTTGGGGATGCAGTGAGCTATGATTGCACCAACTGCCCTCCAACCTGGGGGAAAGAAAGAGGGAGGAAGGAAGGAAGGAAGGAAGGAAGGAATGAAGAGAGGGAGGGAGGGAGGGAGGGAGGGAGGGAAAGAAAGAAAGAAGGAAGGAAAGAGAGAAAGAAAGAAAGAGAAAGAAAGAAAAGAAGGAGGCAGGCAGTTAGGAAAGGGGCAGGGAGTGGGTTTAGCAATGTGCAATGAGCATCTAATAAACTAGAGTTGCTCTTCAAAGAGGATCCCCATATAGCTATGAAGAGATATCTACCCATAGGCGTATATAAGTAGGTGTGGGGGGGATATACAATACATGGTGATTTGAAGAACAGGAAGGAAGCTCAGAGAGCAATAGTGTAGGGTAAATCTCTTTCCCAGAAGGAGCGTGGGGTGGTTGACACACTTCTGTCTCACAGCAGGACTGAGCTAACACAGCGTGGTGTGGCACAGGGGAAGATGCATGGGTGCAGCCAGGAAGAAAGAGGTCAAGCAGAGGCTGGGATTCAACCACCCCGACAATAAAGGATGACGAGGGCATTGCCGGTGATCAAGTGCCTGAAGGACAGAATTTCTGAATGGCAAAGAAGTGACATGGGGTCTGACCAGACCAGAATATGGGCATCACAGGGCCCATGACAGAAGACCAGAAGAAAAAAGAAGGCTAGGCCATTCGATGTTTTGTGGTTTTGTTTATCTGGTTTGTTTTCCCATGCTTAAGATGTTGAACTTGTCTGCAGGGCTGGGAAGGAATAGTTCTGAATTTGAGGATCAACTTTGCCATATTGGAAGTAGTTTCCTTCACTTTTTTACTTGTTGGGTCCTATTTGGTGTTCCCTTACATAATTTCAGGATCTTTTCCCCTGTGGAAGTCAAGTTGCTACCATCAGCAATAGCCAATCCTGGAGTGGCAGGAATTCTTGCTGTACGTGGTGACCTAGTGACCTTAAAGTTGCTATCTGACTGCTGGGAACCTGGTAAGCAGCCTCCGCACTCCCAGCTGTCCAGTGTCCTCACTCTCTGGTCTTACAGTCTCCAAGACCCCAGGCTAAGTAGGAACCCAGCCTATGAATAAGTCTCCCAAGGTTTTTCTGGCCCCAAGGTTATCCCCCTAAGACAGGTGAACAAAGCCTTCCCTCCTTCCAGGGCTACTTGTTAAGCAAGGAGGGCCTGAGTTTCTCTCCCACCCTCTCACTCCTAGCAGAGATTCAGGCCTGGCCTTGAGCCTCTACACCAGGAATCCCTTCCTTCTTCTTAGACTCACCATTGGACACAATGCTTCTCTTTCTTCCCGGAAGGTGGCAGCGCCTGAAATGTCTCAGAAAGCTTCCAGCCTCTGCCTGCTGGGCCTCAGCAGCAATTTGGCTTTGTTTCAGCAGTTGGATCACAGTTGAGAGGAGGGGGTTGCAGGGATACTGACAGGGAAGTCCTTCTCAGGACAAGGAAGGAGGCCTGGTGAATGGAAATACAAGGTCTACAATTGGAGTCCAAAAAATAGAATGTTATCCCACAGGAGAAGGTAATAGATGTCAGGCACTAAAAGCAGTAAATCATCTAGAGGTTAAGAGGGGAAGGAGAAGGGAGTTAAAATGTAACAAAGATGGATGAGGAGGTCACTTTAGTGTTCAGGGAGAAAAAATGCTGTGACCAGTGAATCACAGGGAAGACTTGAGACATATATTATACACATATTAATCACAGAGTATATATATATAGTCTCCCTAATTCTAATTCAAGGTGTATATATATATATATATATATATATATATATATATATATATATAGTCTCCCTAATTCTAATTCAAGGTACATATATATACATATATAGTCTCCCTAATTCTAATTCAAGGTACATATATATATATATGTATAGTCTGCCTAATTCTAATTCAAGGTACTTAATGTCAATGAGATAATATAAGATATGTGTGTGTATTTATATATGTATGTTACTTCATTGAGACTCTGTGTTCTTATAATTTAATATCTAATTCACAGAATTTTTAAAGGATCAATGAGGTAAAGAAAGAAAAACACCAAACACATGGGTGGGCATGCAGTTCAGCTACATTCCTCACTCTTGTCTCTTCTTGTTAGTTGTAAATGCCTTGAAAGCAAAAACTGTCTTGTCCATCCTGGATTCTCTAGCACTTACAGTACTGTAGCTTAATAACTGTTTCACAATGCATGACACTGTCATTTTGGATACAGAATTAGCAGAAGGGGGGTAATGGTGAGAGCAACAAGTGGTATAGTATGAAAAAGAAGAAAATATTATTATTCTATTTGGTTTGAAAAGTAGCTAGAATAGGCAAGATTGATATCTAATTCATTATTTGCCCAGTATTGTGCTAAGGACTTGATGTATATCAACTCAGTGAATCTTGACAGCAACCCTAGAACTCAGGCACGATTTTGACTCCCATTTTACAGATGAGGACCACGAGACATTAGGAGGTTAAGTAATTTGCCTAAGACCACACAGGAATAAGTGACACAGCTGGGATTTGAACACAGCTGCCTTCCTTCATTCCTGGGCTCCAAATCTCTACAACATACTGTTTCTGGATGAAATGAAATGGTATTATGCTTATCCAAGACATAAATGTTTTGGCAAGGTTAAAACATTTTGGAAAATGTAATGGGTACTTAACTAATGTTCCTATATGAGAGGAAACAATTATCAAAAGCTAATAGCTTAAGGAATCATCACATTTTTTATTTTTTATTTCTTAAATGGAATCTTCTACATACGAAGGCATACTGTTATTTTTGAGCAGTCAACGAGATAAGTATTTAGAAGCCCTCTAGAACACAACATTTTCAAAACATCTGAGAATTTTGTGTGGTGTAAATAACATTAGTAATTAAAGTTTGGACCAATGGATTAGAAAAATAAATTGAAAATATTTTAAATGCATATCCTAAAACAGTTATCTAAATCTTACTAAGAAAAAAAGATATAAGCATACTAATGTTTTTCCTTTCTGTATTAATGGTAAAATTGTGAAATTACCTCTTTTCCTTAATTCAGTTGAAGATCCATTTCCCAGGGCTATATAATTAATCATAAAATAACCTGTTGGTAAGATTCACAATGAATACCTGATGTGGAAAAATTATTATTTTAATATTTTATTCTGTATTTTTGCTTATTTTATTGATGTGCATATTTTACATACAACTCCAAGGAATTTTAAGGAGGAATATTATACAAAGAGAAGTGATCCACTATTTCTTCACTCTAGCATTGGGCTAGTTACTTTATATACTTCTTTCCTGCAGTAATCCTACCTTCATTATACGAATGAGAAGAGACTGAGTCTCAGGGGCTAATGAACTTTTCTAAATTCACTGCTTGGGGGTGTGTATGAAATGGTTCTCTCATTTGACTCTTTCAAAATTGGTCCTCTTTTTACTATATATATTGCCTTTCATTGGTGCAACACATTTAACGTTCCAAATTCACTAACACAATGAATATTATACCCTATTATAATCCCGTCGGACCTTATGGCCTATTATTCTGACAATTGGAAAATAATAGATAATTACAGTGAGATACATTGGGTTCTAAAATTTGCTTCAAGTCATAAAACCAACTAGCTACAATGTGAATACTTAACATCACCTCCTCTGCCTCCCCTGTCCTTTCCATCACATGATTTTTTTTCCATGGAAATACATTATAAAACTTTCTATTGCATGCAATTTGCCACCAATTGAATCATTTTGTAGTTGTCAAT